>NC_142344.1:11266428-11574642 GCF_054954075.1 Amborella trichopoda | reverse complement strand
CTCTCACTAAAACCGGACTTTCTATCTCTAATATAGGTGCTTCTATACAACACAAAAAAACAGCAAGAAATAAAAACAAAAAACAGAAAATATACAACAAAAAGAAACCGATACCCACATTTTTTCTACAGAGAAAATTGTGCTCCTATACTCAATAAAATAAAGCCAGAAATAAAAAAAGCAACAAATTTCCATGGGGAAATCATAGAAAAAAAAATGCTTGCATTGGTAATTAAAAAAATCAGCACCATCTAGAGGGAAAAACCAGAAAAATAACAAGAATAAAACCCATAACCTGGTTGAAGAAGATGAGGCAGGGTTCGTATAAGGGAAACCCTACCTTGTTTAGTGAAGAATCTTTACCACTATGATGAAGAAAAACCAGCAAAAAATAAAAGAACACCAGCCCAAAAAAAAAAAACAGAACAACCCTACTTCGTTGAAGAAGATGAAAGCTCGCAAAGGGATCCTTGCTTGAGGAAGATGAGGCACTTATTATGAGGCCTGCAAACGGATCCAAGCCTGTGGGTCTGAGAGGGAGGGCGCAGGGGTCGGGAGAGAGTGACGAGGTAGGCTTTGTGAGAAAGCAGTTAGCGCATTGAGTGAGAGTGGCGAGGGTTTTGCAAGCAGTTAACACAGACAGCATAGACTCCCTCTCTCACTACATTCAGTTAGCAAATAAAAGTCTGAAAGTGTATCTTTCCTGCATTTCATTTGCTCTGATGTTCCATAATCGACATTTTTTCAAAACCAAATCTAATGAAGTCTTTGATTATTTTGTTTACACTATCTGGTTACAAAGTAGTGGTTAAATCAACCCATTTGCAACCAATTATAACTCGTAACCCTAAAGTTTATCTAGGATACCCAAATGAAAAGAGAACACTCCATTACACATTACTTGCAATTGTACAATGAAGAGAGAGAGAGAGAGAGAGAGAGAGAGAGAGAGAGAAACGCATCGTACCAGAATGAAAAATGCCTTGCCGTGGGCTTGCCTATGTTCTAGTTTACAAGGAATCACAGACGAGGGAGGAAGAAGCAGAACCCTAGTGCGTGAAGATTCGGAAGTAAACAGGTTTCCCCCCTTTTATGAAGCAGGGGTAATATTCGTAATTTTTAAAAGTATGTAGTTATTATTTGCAATTTTTAACTTGTTCATTTAAAATAAATTTGCACTAATGTCTCTCTTAAATCACCATTATACAAAAAAAAATCCTCCAACATTTTTTATTTTACATTTGTACCTATCCTTGTCAATATGACCTTTTTTTTAGTTCGTTACCATTTGATTGTTATTTTTTTCTAGAAATTAAAAAAAAAGACCACATTTTTTTTTTTTTTTTTTACTAAGTTGCTCTCTTAACGGGCTAATAATAACACTAAACGAAAGGCTACTTTTGCATTAAGACAAATAACTTATTTATCTGCTAGTTTTAGAATAGCTATTTTGGCAAGCCACCTCTGCTATCCGGTATTTTCAGTACTGGACACTTGCTTGCAGCAGTTTAAAAAGGGAGTGAGCTTGTGAGTTGGCTCTCTCTTTCTATCTTTTCTTTCTCTCCGCAGAGCTTTCTCATAGCCTCAATCAAACTTCCGAGGTCTCTGCCATCTGCTCATCCATTTTGTAATCTAACATGTAGTTTGTATTTTATTTTTTTCGTTCTTTGTAAATTTCTTTTTATCAAAATCGTCATTATTTGTAGACCTTTTGAACCACTTTGTCAAGAGCTTTACTAGCTTGATCAATCAACAACATATTCCAATGTTTTGGTCAAATTTGCTAGCTTGATCTAGGTTTTCGGGATCAATACGTGTTATATTGAACTCTTTGAACAAGTAATGATGGATTGGGTTTTGATGCTCTAAAATAACTAATTTTAAATATTAAAATCTCACTTCAATAAATAAATTTAGGGATAATATCTTATTATTTTCTATTTTCAACTTTTATATCTCATCAGACTCAATAATTAAAAATATTACTTTAAGCAAAATAACTTCATTTTTTTTATCTTTTAACCCCTTAAACCCTTTTGACCATATATTATTGACCTCAATAACTTATGAAATGATTCTCTTTTTTCTAAAACTCTATTTTTCTCTCATATCATCGTCTCTATCTCTCAAAACTTCATCTCTCCCTAAAACTCAAACTCCATTTCTCTCTTTAAAACTCCACATCTCTTCTTAAAACTCAAACTTCATCTCTCTCTTTAAAACTCTATCTCTCTCTCTAAAACTTCATCTCTCCCACACATAAGAAGGTGTATTCGTGTTCGAGCTCAAACTAAACCCCTTGACTGGTAAACTCATAAAGAAGTTAAGAGAGAGAAATGAAGTTTTAGAGAGAGAGATGGAGTTTGAATAGAGTATCATTTTAGTATTTGTTTTGGTCAAAAATTTATGGTCAAAGAGGTCAAAGGGTTCTAAGATAGAAAAGATGGAAACCTTTTGCTTACAAGTAACATTTTCAATTCTTAAATCTCATGAGCTATAGAAGTTAAAAATAAAGAACAAAGAGATATTTTCTCATAAATTTAACCAATGTCCATGGAGGTTTGGTAGATGGCTTACTTACTAACATTGGAAAAGTGCATTGGTTGAGATTTGAAGTTTTAATATTTATAATTTTTTATGTGTATGTATGTCATTGTATTCCTATAGTAAAATAAAAACTATATAATGATAATATTTATCGGTTAATTAACAATACATCTAATAATACACATTATATATCTAAAAACATAGAGCCATTATGAGAATAGGACATAATGGGTCAAATTTTTTTTTGTATATAATAAATTGGTAGAAAGTATTATCCCACAATGTGAAAAAATATGTTTTCATGTAATAACCCATGGTCATAATATCATATAAACTTTATATTATGAATTTAGAAAGCATGCTCTTAATGGCTTTTAATGAGTCCCTAGGCTAGATTCCTTATTTGCACTCTTAGTGTAATTAATGTGGAGACCGAAATAATTGTACGAGTTGATGACTAATTGAAAAATTTATAGCTTATTGGAAGTAATATCTTGTACTTGGCATTCAACATGGTGATTTTTTATTATTATTTATTTTCTTAATGCATTTTTGACATGAAGTAAGACATCTCTATTAATTATATAGACCTTGATGATGTTTTACTCCGTCACCACTGTGCATTCATCTCTCTGAGTCCTCCAATAGTAGATATCCCAGATTGATTCATGGCCATTAGTGAAGTGAGATTTGTTAGTTCGTATGATGCTTATTTTGAGCGTAATCAGAATGATGACTTAGATTTTGATGAACCAGAGGCCCTTAGAGATGAAGGGTTTATCTTCTAGAAGGCGTGAGGGAAAATTAAGGTATTAATAATTTCAAGTTAAAATTTGAATCGCCCTTCATAATGATCATTTTTACTACTAACCAAACTATAATGGGTGCGGTTTGTATAGAGCCTAGGCTATAAACAATCAAATTAGAGCCTACCTTCAAATAGTTTCGAGAAATAATATATTTTCATCTTTATTTATAAAATTTGTAGCTTCAAAAAATAGTGTAGATCGACATATCTATGAAAATTTAAGAACTTGAAAATTGACTGTAAAAAAAATGCGTTACAAAATACACTATTTCCAAAACTTGAAATCCATTTTTTTTCTCGTGTCCATGTATCTTGATGTTGAGATGATCAATTTGAGGATATTTGGGTATCAAAATAACACCTTCTAGTTAAATTTTTGAGGTAGGCTCTAATTTGATTGTTTAGAGCCTCGGTTTTGTATAAACTTTTCCCAACAATAATTAACATCTTGAATGATTACACTTATTTTAATTATGAAAGAAAAGAATATTTAGAGAGAGAATGAGAGAGAGAGAGAGAAAGACAAAGAGACAGAGACAGAGTGTGCGTATGTGGGGAGGAGAGCACATATGTTTATTGAATATAAAAGAGATGAAGATGAGATAATTAATAGGTGTGTTTTTAAATATAAAAAATAATAAATAATTATTATAAAAATATATTAAACAATTAATATAAGAGAGATAAAGAGAAGAGTGAGAGAGAACGTGGGTGGAGAGAGAACACATGCAAAGATAGAGAGAGAAATATAAAGCTTTAAAACAAAAATTATTATGGGAGTTTTAAATTTGAGGCATATTAAAGATGTGAGTGATTATGTTGAGATAGATTAATATATAGCTATTAATATAAAGAGTTGGGCAATTCCAAGAATTAGAAAAATAAAATGGAAAAGAAACTAAAAATCAATAGTATACATATGGAAAAAAAAAAAGACACATGTCGACAAAATAAAGAGGGAACTCATCTCGCACTGTATATAAAAAGTCGATAGATTCTTAACCAAAGTTAGAACCATAAACGTGGGTTGCTATTTGGGATGCATTGCGACCAAAGTTAAGTTCCAATTCTCAAACTTGACCTAAATAACGTAGAAGTGGTTTTCTAAGACAGTGTTGGAAAAGTCGACTTTGGCTGACTACTTCGCCCATGCCCACAGCCAAGTACTCGCCCGAGTCGGAACAACTCGGCTCGAGTAGGGGTGAATACTGTAGCACCTGAAAATTATTTAAAAAAATCCCAAAATTTTGGAAAAATAGATTGAAAGTAAAATTTAACAAAATACAAATAATTGTGGTTAATAGTAGCAAAAAGAATAGATTTTTGAAAAATGAGTTTGTGACAAGGGTATTTTGAAACCTTTTAAAAATAGCAAAGGGTAAAAATAAGTATTCATGTCCAAAATCATAAATAAACATGTTACAATTATTTATTTTTTTCTTTTGATTTTTTAATTGTTTTTTTAATATTTCCGAATTGGACATCCCACTGGGGTCCCCAACTTGGGCTTCACAAAATCCTGAGCTGAGGCGAGTAACTCATGATTCGTGAAAGAAATGATGAGGCTGATGTCCTTGAGAAGACCAATAGAGCAAGAATCATGCCATGCGGCTCATGTCCTTGCGAAGGCAGGGCGTCAATATTACTAGTTTACCACCCTATAGGTAGCAGCCTAGGCAGAAGTCGAAGTAACTTTGCTAGTGAAATGCAGGAAAAATCTGAGACCCCAAATTTGTTTTGTAATTTTGTGCACCAATCAAGTACAATGATCTTTTTGAATTCTCATTGAAATTATAGTTAATGTTCAGGAAAAAGAAAAAGGCAGCTTTGGTGATGAGATGGACAGATGGAGGATGACAAGAGAGACGATCAGCCAAAGGGGGATTCTAATCAATGCATACATTAAGCTCTCCATAACGAGGGCTTCTAAACTTTCTATATATTTTTTTTACATTTGATAGGGGCGCCCTAACAAGATGAGGGTGCATTCCAAATTTTATTAAAAAATATGTTGTAGTAAAAATATTAAAAATCAAACAGCATTTTGACATACCTCGTGACATGAGTGATCCCAGCCATCATTCAGATCATGTGGCTGAGAAGTGGGGTTACTTGTAATTATATTTTATATGCCTATGGGATACATAAAACTTTCCCTAATAATATTTCTTTCAGAAAATTTTGTTACAGGATCATATAAATGCTACATGCCCAGTGGCCAAGATGCCTCTTTATATGAAATATTGGTTAAAAGAAAAAAAAATATTAAGAGGTCAAAAAAAAGAAGAAAAGATCGGAATTGCCCTTGATTGTTTAGAAACTCAAAATTATTTTTATTGTTGATGAGAAGGTGAACCAAAGATGATTTTAACCTCACACCAATTTACTGTCAATTAGTACGAAAAGATGCACTAAATCAATTGGTGTGAAAATATTCCTATATCTAACCACATGAGAATTCTTTCACGTGAAACAAAAATACCCTGATAAATTCTCTGATGTGTTTTGCGCGAGGGAACAAATGCACACTATGCTCCAACCGGAGTATAATATATGCGTAGCTAAAAAAATTTATACACCCGAACCTATCCAACGTACTCTCGACTCTCTACCCACGACCCACGTGTCTTGCACGAGCCTAACTCCTACTTTAAATATGCAGATATAATATTGTGACTTTGAGGCTTGGAGCAATCGCAAGGTCCATCCAACTAGGCTTGTATATGGGCTGGGAAGGCTCCAATCCAGATCTGACTCAGTAGGGTCAAGGGACCCGACCAACTGATCATGTCCTAGAAGGCCCCAGGCCCAATCCACTCGATCCGGTATGGGGGCTGTGACCCTTACCTGAATTGGGTCCTCGCTTATCATCCCATCTTCCACCAGTTGTTTTCTACTGGTTGCTGGTGGCCCTAAAGTGTTATTCTCCATTAAAACGATCATATTTCACTTAGTAGCCATGTAGAACCACCCGTCTTTGACCCCTGCACTGAAACCCCCACCTCGAGTGGCAAAAGTAACTGAGCACTTTCTCAAATGGCGGTATCAGCTGTTCAACATCTGACAATTTATTCACAAATTTCACATGAAAGTAGTTTGGGAGCATTGTCGCCTAAAAAGTCCAAATATTTCCAATGCATCCACAAAATACAAACCCAATACCATGAATGTGCAAAATAGAAATGCTCGAGTTGCAAAATGAGCAGAGGGAGACTTGAGTAATTGACATCCAAATTTGATGATACACGAAAAATAATCAATCTTTTCTTAAGCCCTCTACAAAAACAATATCGGATTCAAGAAATAAATGTCATACTAATCTATAAACAATGATTTCCATATGTGATTCTCTCACTCTTCCACTAAAACAGGAAGATTTTTTATCTTTCAAGATTCTAATGATACAGAAGAAGAACCATAATGCTGCAACCTTCTTGATGCTTTATTCACGATAGACATTCAGAGAAAGGTCAGCAAAAAGTACATACTAAGATTGTAACATTTGTTGAAGCTGAATGACTTGCATCTGCAGCTCCGGTGACAAAGTATTCAATTGCTCAGGTTTGAGGTTCATCAGTTGCTTAATTAAATCCGGTTCATCCTCAGGGCGAAACTGCAACTGAGAATGAACGAGGAATCAGTTTGTGAAAATTAGGTCAAAATTTCCTTGTGGAAAAACATAATATATATATATATATATATATATATATATATATATATATATATATATATATATATTCTTTGTGGAAAATGAAACCATCACGGAATGAAAATAAGAAAAAATTTGTATGGAAGTTGAAAATTAAGTGTCTATCTTAATATAAGAGATAAAATGAGAGAACAGGTAAACTCCCAAAGGAAGTTACAAATAAATTCTTTCATTTGTACGCCTTCCTAGGCCCCCACGTCAATCATATACTTTTTCTCATTCTTTAGGGAAATAATAGGTACGTATTTGATAGAGGCCATTAATGACTCGAATAAATACCAGAGAAGAAATTGAGAAAAGGATAGTGGACATGAAGAGAAAGCGATAAGCTGGGAAAACAGTAAAAGACAGAGAAACCATATCAAGTATTTGAAAACAGGTCGGAAAGAGTAACTGATCTCATGTTTCTTTTTTGTTCCCATAAGAAAAATAAGGAGTTTCAGCAAAAATAAACCAAAGTTGCTAGTATTGAAAAATAAACTGGCGAAATAAACAAATAAAATATAATAATAATAATAATAACCATGACAGGTCTATTCAGAACCTAGATGCATGATGACTTTAATGAGCAAGTAGAGGAATAAGAAGCCAATCAAACTAATATAATGAAAAACCTGAGGAGCCTGCTGCTCTGAATTATGAGATGCATCAACACCAGACAAGGATCCAACCCCAGTAATAGCACTGCTCGTTACGCTCCCATCTTCCAATTTGGGTTGTTTCAGAGGTGTTTCCAATTTAGGCTGTTTAAGAGAGGCTTCCACTTTAGGTTTTTTAAGAGGGGTTTCAAATGAGTCACCAGTTATTCCTGCCTGTTCCCTCAATGCCAAGTTTGAATATGCTGTACTTCTAGTGACTTGAGCTGCATCATGACTTAAGTTATTGAAGCTTGGATTAGACATGCCGGCTTCTCTAGAAAATGCCTCTAACCCACCAATTGAACCCGAAGATTGTGATGACCCAACCTGCATAAATAGCAGGCATTGGAAACTTCAGAAGGAAGAAAACAAAGAAAACAACAGTATATCCTTCAGGAAAAATATAAATAATTCATATGATCGTTGAGAAAATCATGACCATGCGGCTTACAATTGAACAATCAATTGATTGGATAGTGATGAAGAGAAAGGAGATACAAGTCATTAATTGAATTGTAAAGTGGGACCCACTTCCCACCACCACCATCCAACCATCCGTTCAAGCTATGGTGCATACTCCGTTTTTAGATAGTCATGGAAACCCAATGTCACCCTCAGGAATTGTATTCAATGAGAAGAAATTGATTTCCTCAACTTTTCCTTCACTTCAGCCAAAACTCCATAGCACATTTCAAAAATCATTCCAAGATACCGTCTTCATACAGAACCTTATCTTGTCTCTAGAACTGCAAATGCCATCTAGTCACTTAACTTGGCCCAGTCTGGCTGATATGCAAAGAGTCCTACACATCCTTCTCCACTTTTTATAATTACCTTGCAGACACGAATACAAGCTTATTTCTCGGACAACCCTGGCCCAAGCTCACCAACATACCAACATTGTTAATCAACTTATATCTGGGCTTGGTTAATCTCAGCAAAATCTTCAGAGGTACCAATGTATTTTACGTATCCCCATACTCCACTGTAAATTACTCAACTATGGGTATTATTTTTTACCAAGGGCACTTCGAAAATTATTCCTAAAGCCATTGGTAATATGCATTGGGTTGCCATGCATTTATTGTGCTTACATCAACCCTAAACGGCAATAAATGTTATTTTTTGCCTAGGGGCACTTCGAAAATAATTCCTAAAGCCATTGGTAATATGCATTGGGTTGCTATACATTTATTGTGCTTACATCAACCCTAAAGGGCAATAAATGTGAGGCAACCTCGATTATTCATGCTGTTAGAGCGAAGACTTTCTTGCTCAATTATTCCTTTGGTTCGATTAGTCGAGTTTCTTGCTTGATTCTTTCTTTCTTGGGCTCCCTCGATTCTCTCTTCCTCTGATTCGATTCGATAGTCAAGCTACATGAACTATAATAAGGCTAAGATATATGCGAGCGAGATGAAAGACGGACACCAATGATTAAGTGAAGCATTCATTCCTATACTCATAATGCATGCAAACTTCCAATGGCATGTAACCAAAACCACCCTCATCCACAAGTAATTTACAATCAAGGATGGGTCAGCCGATTTCTATATTTTTGGTCATCACAAGTTACCAAATAGAAATAGGTTAGTAAATTCCCATATGTATATATTCTTCAACTATGTATCCTCATGGATGTGCAAAAAGAGAGAGAGAGAGAGAGAGAGAGAGAGAGAGAGAGAGGGCGAGAGAGAGAGAGAGAGAGAGAGAGAGAGAGAGAACCTGCACAACTGCCTGCTGAGACAAGAACGAATTAGGCAGAGATGATTGTTGTTGGAGAGCTGGATTCTGCATAGACAATTGAACATGTCCAATAGGCCTTGGGAGTTGTGGGAGAGGAGGCTGTATTTGCTGTTGCAATGGTTTCGAGCTCACCACAGGAGGAGCTTGTGATTTGACAGGCACTCCAGAGAGAGAGTGGGCCCGCATAGGCAGAACAGTGGAAAGCCCAGAGTGTGGAGGAAATGAAACCTGGCCATGAGTTTGTGGTAATAAAGGAAATCTTGGTGGCATAGGTACATGTTGAAGTGGCACCGAAGAGGGCTGAGCAATAAAGGAATTTTGAGGCATGGTTAAGTGTGGTTGTCCTTCAGGTATTCTTGGCAACAACCCAGCCTGCACCTTAGTTTGCGCAGGAGGCACTTGGTTTTGATGAGTGGCGGGGTGCATTGACTGCTGCTCTTGTTTTACTTCGTGCAATGGTGGCTGCAAAAGTGAATTTGATGACTGCCTTGTGTTTGCCATTTGTTGCAACTGTAGAGTAGGGACAGGTTCTTTGGTGAGAAAATAGATAGCTTCAACTCCCATAATTGACAAAAAAATTGTGAAGAGTGAAGACGTACCATTTGAGGTGAGGCCATATTAAGCATTATCTGTGCCTGCAAAGACAACAGAAGAGTTCCATTTTCAGAATTGCACTATAAAAGGAAGAAGTAATAACTTATAAGTAAAATGTGTCCGACACATGTTGGAAAATAACTACTCCATCCCTTACAAGTAGGGGTGAGAATTTTCCGGATCGGGTCCGGATCCACCAGATCCGGATATGAATAGTATACTTTGGATCCAGATAGGAGCAGATCCTAAATATTCGGATCCGGATCTGGATCCAATATTTTATATAAGATCCAGATCTGGATCCAGATCCGGATTCGGATTTATTTCAAAATATAGCCAAAATTAAAGCTAAATAGAAACCAGTTTGGGGATCTTCAACGGGGGAAAATTATCAGGAATAAACCTCCCTCCACCAAATAGCAGCTTCTTGCAGAGACTACATAGGTATATTGCACTTCAAATGTCCCATGAAATGCGTACTAAAATTCTAATTCACTCTCTAAAAGAAAGCCAAGGTATTGAAAGATTCACATGAAACGAAAGGAGAAACAAAATACCACAAAACCAGAAACAGGAGGGTTACATATCAGAAAATTGCATAATGTATGGGGAAAAAAGAAAAAGAGAGAACAAACAAAATCCTCTGATCAACAAGTAAATCGAAAGAATTATCACCATAAATCCTTACCACTTTCTTCAGAAAACTTGATTAGAAGAAGAAATCAACACTTATACAGAAAATCACATAAGTAAACTAACGTGATTTCTAGAACCACCTGCCTGATAAAAGGGCACCAAAAATCCGTTCTATCTTCCTAAAAGACATCCTAAAACGGGCCATCGGTCAAACAAACCCTAAACATTTCCTTTCAGGCAATAAACAAGCACAAAAACCCTCAGAATCAGGCCTCAAAGCCTAGGAATTTTCCTTGAAACCAGAAGAAACCCTAAAAACTTCTCTTTCACAAATAAAACAATCGAAATAAGATACAGAAGAAAAGTCTTTTGTTTAGAGAGAGAGAAGAATCGAAATCCGGGTTTCAGATCCAGATCGGGTCAATTCTCAGCCCTACCTACAAGTAGAAAAATAAAGTAGAAGAGGAAAACTGGGAAGCAAAATTTGTCTAAGTGTGCTGGCACAAGTGAAAAAACAAATGAACACATGCACGCATGCTGCCTCTCTCTCTCTCTCGGTGAAAATACCACAACAGTTCAGCATCTACTTCAATATATGCCTAGTTTGGTGGACAAATTATCTGTCTACAGTCTCTGACTCCCACCTCCCTCTATGTATGTAAAAGGTGAATGGAGATCACCATCAATCAAGAAATTTTATCTTCTGGGAATAAGAGTTCATAAGAAGAACGACACATCCAAATTCTAAGTATCATACTTTATGCTAATGAAAAATGTGCTCATGTGAATACACGCCACAGATAGAAAACAAAGAACAATTATCCATTGAAAGAGAAAACTTCAATCTGAGATGAGACTAACCTGGAAAACGGCCTTGGAGAACTGAGGACCAGTCGTCATCATCTGCTTAGCCAGTGCCTGATTTTGTTGAGCTATTGCCTAAAATAGAACCAGTAGAATTTCAGATCACATAAAAGCCTGTTCAAACAGTTTGAAAAGCCAACAAGATGGCATATAGGGAATCTCCATACCTTCATTTCAGAAAGAATTTCATATAGTTGGCTTTTGGACCTGCTAGCTAAATATAGAGTCAAAGGATCAGTTCTTGGCTGCCCCTGGAAACCATTTTGGTTTGCACCCATACCACTAGTTTGCACGTCACCAAGAGCAGCAGCCATGACAGATGCTGCAGTAACCGCTGATGGGATACCCATTGGCTGATTATCAGCCAAATCTGCAACCATTGGTCCACCTAATGGTTTTGATGCATCTGTCAGAATCTCAATATGTAAAGAATAAAAAAAGTAAACAAGAAGAATTGCTCACTATGCAGTCGAATATAAGCATCAAAGACATTGGTGATAAAGAAAAGACTGACCAACATTTGGTGCCAGCCCGGGGCCCCCACGACCCTGCAAAATAGAGTTTAGTACAGTACATGATGCAAGATATTCATTATGCATAAAATCAAAGTAACAACATGATGTTCTGTTTAATTTGTTTTGATATGTAACATGCACTTGTAAAATGAGGTAAACAACAATTGGAGAGTACATACGGATGGAGATGTGCATCATAATGGAACTATTTGAGATTGAATATATTTACATCCTGCATTTTGCACCAATGCCTGAATATGTGTCAGTTATCTTCACGATTGTTGGGACATAAGTTATATTCAATCCAATGGGAAAGCCTGAATATGTGTCAGTTATTTTCATGATTGTTTGGGACATAAGTTATATTCCTCCTGAAATTTCAATATCCAGGTATACTTAACTTTCTACTGAAGCCTTTTTCTCCAAGACAAACACTACAAAACTAACCCTTAATAGCAAATTATATATATATATATATATATATATATATATATATATATATATATATATATATATATATATATAAAATATGAGAAATGATTACATTTCACCATGCCATTATAATATAATAAAACCACACTTCTAGAAAACCGGTATTTGTATGACCTAAAATTTTTCACAAGCACTCCATCTCAACAATCAATCTCAAAAAAAAAAAATTTGAGGGAAAATATCCCTCTAGATCCTATTTTTAAGTTTCATTTCTCCATATACCCAAGGTTTCAAAGCCTATCTGGCTGCATAAAAATTTTATCTATTATATCTTTTAACCCCCTAGATCAACTTTACCAATTTTTATCCTCTTTTTAACCCAAACAAATTTAAAAAAGACATCATTTTTAAAACCCCTCTTTCTCTCGTTACGTGTTTCTCCTTCTCTCTCTTCCGTGTCTTTCTCTATGTGTGCTTCCCCAAACACCCCTCTATTTTTTCCCATCATCTCTCTCTCTCTCTCTCTCTCTCTCTCCCCGTACTTCCCCCTCTCTCTCATTTGGGATGGAGAATGTTAAGAGAGTTAATAGTCAGAGAAAGAAAAAGAACAGGTATAATAATGACTTGGAGCTCAAGGGTTTCGAGGTGTAGCTTAATAAAGGGTATAGGATAAAGGTGCAATCAGCAAACGCTAGTTGGCTATGCTCTCTGTGAACACCTCCTCGGCAAAGGGAGAATGAAAAGCATAAATGGGTTAGTTTCAAGGAAGAGAGAATTTAGCAGAACCAGAGAAGGGGGAGAAAGCCCTTTGAATGACTCACGGTACATCTGCCCAAATTGGATTTCCGAGTGGCTTTATTTTTTTTAACAGTGTTGGATGAATGACACATCCATCAATGGATGTTTCTTGTCTTAATACTTGCTCATTCATATGTAAGAGATTTTTCTCCTTTCTAACTTATCAAAAGTTGGAATTTTTGTCTTTATTTTATCTGTAGACCTAATATGCAAGGGCTTTTTCCATGACTTATAATGTTGTTCTTATTGAATAAATGGTCTATATCTGTTCTGGAGTATTCAAGGTCACATCGCAATAGTTTGTATGCAAGCAGCTCTACAGGTTTTGGTAGCTTTTCTGTAAATTTTAGGACGGATTTGGTAGGATTGGATTTGGGTGAGTTCCTGGTGGTGCTCCTTGTTCTTTCTATTTTTGTTTATTTAGAGAATAATCATTGTCTTGATAGGTTGTATGCCAAGTTGCCAACAGACAATCAGATTTCGTGGCCCATTAGCTTCTTGAATGAAATAAATTATCTTCATGGAAACAATGTCTAAAAACTATAAATAATGCCACTTCAAGAATACTTCAGGGGATGAAACAAATAAATTCACACACAAAGATGTTCAGTTGCATGTATGGTGGGTAAAAAACGTGAGAGAGGGATTGAGGAAGCACAGGGAGAGATAGAGAGGGAGAGAGGGGGGGGGGAAGCATGCGGAGAGAGAGGATGGGGAAAAACAGAAAGAGAGGGATTTGGGGAAGCACTGGGGAGAAAGGGAGTGAGAGACATGGAGAGAGAAAGAAGAGAAACATGTGGAGAGAGAGGGGTTTTAGAAAAGGATGTCTTTTTTAAATTTATTAGGGTAAAAAAGATGGGATAAAAATGGATAAAGTTGGTTTAGGGGTTTTAGAAAAGGATGTCTTTTTTAAATTTATTTGGGTAAAAAAGATGAGATAAAAATGGGGTAAAGTTGCTCTAGGGGGTTCGAAGATATAATACATAGAAGCTCTATGGGGCTAGATAGGTTTTGAAACCTTCGGTGTTTGGCCTATGGAGAAATGAAAGCTAAAAATAGGGTCTAGAGAGATATTTTCTCCTTCTTTTTATTTTTGAATATGGATATTTTCCCAAAATTTAACTTGCACCCTATGCATGGTCAAAATGAGTCCCCTTCAACAATAAATCTAAACCATCCATTTGGTGAATTTCAAGATCTAGGCCTTTATGAATTCAAAATCAAAATTTTCTCTTTTAACATTGTTAATCTAATGATAATATAGTTATCTAAAAAATTTGGTAAGAAAAAAGATCCTTCTAAGGCCTAGATTTGCGCATCTCACCAAAATAGACGGCCTATGTTAATTGGGCTAAAAAAATACTTTTACGTTGTATTTAAAAAATTTCCTTTTTTTTTATTGTTCATTAGAATGAAAAGAGTGTAAATTTTAAAATTTGGGTTAAACAAATGGCCCTAGCATGGTTTTTGAAGATTGTTTCATTATATTATTGTACAACCATTGCATGAAATCACCCCCTATATATATATATATATATAAATATATATATATATATATATATATAGGAAAATGCTAGCGTTGGCCAGTGGGGCTACAGTACATATGAGCCCAACAGCCCAAATTCAATCAGGGTCGATCTGACGAACACAACTTCATTTCGTATTTTAATTTTAATTTCTTTTTAACAAATCCAAATCACATAAAATTTTAGGCGTCTAATCTTCTCATCAAGGCACACCTAATAAAAATATTAAAAAATATAATTCACAATTTATAAATTGACCAAAATTCCCCTGAAAAATTTTGGGGGTATTTTGGTCAATTTATCTCTCATGAAATATTTTTTTGATATCCTATTAGATTCTTATATTTTTAAAGAACACGCACCCAAAATTTCAAGTTATTTGGATTTATAAACAAGAAAATTCAAATTCAAATACGAAATACAATCATGATCATTGGATCGGCCCAGATTCAATCTGGGCTGCTAGACTCATATGTAATTGTAGGTCCACTAGCCTACGCTAGTATTTCTTTATATATATATATATATATATATATATATATCACTATCATTATCATCATAGCCTTATCCCAACTATTTGGGATTGGCTACATGACTCACGTTCCGTCATTCTGTGCAATCAAAGGTCATGCCCTCAATAAGACCATAAGTCCCCATATCTTTTCTCACTAAGTCCATCCATGTCCTTTTGGGCCTTCCCCTTGCCATTCTCAGGCCTTCCACTTAAACTAATTCGCACCTTCTAACCGATGTTTTATTGGGTTTACATCGCACATGGCCAGCCTACCCAAGTCTACTTTCCCTCTTACCGCTGATTGAAGCAACACCTAAGTTCTCTCAAATGTAGCAATTTTGAATTCTATGCTTTCTTGTTTTGTCATTCTTCGATATCAATATCCTCATCCGAGCTACATTCATCCCATGGGTATGTTGTTTCTTGACCGCCCAACATTCCATCCCATAAAGTAAAGGTTCTCACAGATGTCTTGTAGAACTTTCCCTTCAGCTTCTTTAGTATGCGGCGATCATATAAAACTCCGTATGCACAACTCCACCCTACTCACACAACTCTAATTTTATGTACGGCATCTTCCTCAATCTCTTCATTTTCCTAGATTATCGACCCAAGATATAAAAAATACTCTCTTTTAGGTGTGGGTGGGTATGTGTATGTAGCCTACTAGGCACCAAGCAGTGAATCGTCACTGAGGCATCCGGCATCCTCAAAGGGTTACAGTTTTTAGTCCAAGACCGACATATCTTATAAAGTTCAAGCAAATAGGGATCATCAACAATAGGAAAAGGTAGTCAGTCATAAGCTATTAACAGCATCAGTTCTTGATCAAGAAGATAAGATCTCATTATCCTGCTCATTCTTAATATGTAGATAAGATCTCATTATCCTGCTCATTCTTACTATGTATAATAATATCTCAAAACACAATCTATCTAGAATAAAAATAGTAAAAGCGTAGACGTCTTTAAGATACTAGACCTACATGTAAAAGTTAAAAGAGCAGGGAGGGAAGAAGCAGGTCTATAGGAAACACTAGTACATCAAGCTTTGCGTCGAATTTATGGAGTACCTGTTCTCTGTTTCTGTCACTTCCTTTGTCATTCTCAGCAAAGTCAACTCGTAACTGCCGACCATTAATCTCATAGCCTTGAAGATTACGTCGTGCGCTATTAGCTGTCTCTACATCCTTGTACTCACAGAAACCATAACCTCTAGGCTTCCCAGTTTCCCTATCAAGTACTAACCTGAAAAGATTGCCAAAAAGATTCATCAGTTATAGTGTACAAGAAGAGGACTCAACATCAATTAATGCATGAAGAATTATCTTCAACAATATTCCCTTATTCCCTATACATTCAAGTCAGTCCGTTCATATTTTATATTAATATACAATGCATAACTAGGTAAAACAACCATTTTCAATAACAAAATGAAAAGCCAGCAGCACCACTGAAACCCAAGCAGATGTCTCCAATCAACTCTAAAAATAATATTTCTTGATCATCAGCAAATTAAGAATCAAAAGAAAAATGAAACTAACTACTTGCTTCCCTAAGGTGTTATGTAGATTCAGCTGAACCGTCAAAACCCAAAACAGCAGCACTCAAAGGGAACAACCGAAATATATGCTGCGCCAAGGGGCACACAATTAGCCCTGCTTTCATCAACTACACACATGATGAGTGCACAAGAGGGTACAGTCATAATTCCTCACATTGTTTGAGATCAATATTGAGTTGGAACAAATATGCATTTTGAGCAATACAGAGCAAGCCTCCATTATTTCAGATATTAGACACTAGCTTGAATTGAAATATAGGAAAAACTGTCTGCATGTGCACGTGGATGTGTTTCAAACACTTGCAGGAACCACTGTAGCCTAAGCCATGAAGATATCCAGCAGGCAACACTAAGGAGGAGATTTTTTTTCTTTTTTTTATTTTTTGTTTGGGGGGGGGGGGGGGTGAGGGAGGGTTTGGGGAGGGACATTGTTCATAACCTGCTTTGTTTCGATGAGAAATTAGGTTTGAATCCCTCCATATGTATTCCTATAAATAATATCTTTGCCAAGCCCAAAAAAAGGTGATCAACAGAGGGCGTGTAGGAGGGTCAATGGTCAGAACCTGCTTTGGTTTGCAAACATTAAACCAAAAGGCTGGGGAGAAGGTGGTCAATCAAGGAGCAATTGTTTTGAAAGCAATGAACAGAAAACAGATACTCTCGAAGTCAAAGGGGACACAAGTACAGTGGGACTAGATGTCTAGGAAACGATGGCCTCAAGGATGGAAAAGGCCTGGACCATAGTTGTTGGGAGCAGGTTCGCTCCCAGGAGTGGGAGCTGGTTCGGATCCACAGAACCATGACTGGCCCGAAGGTCCCTACGATTGGGATCGTAATCCATACGATTCTGGAATGGTGGAGCTCGATCCCTGTCTTGGAGAATCTCGATTCCATGTAGAAGGAATCGTACAAAACAAATTTAAGGAATCATGAACTATATTGCTCGGAACCGTAGCTTCCCTAAATCAATGGAGCTCTATCCTTGTGGAAGGGAATCTTGATCCCTCGTCGTAAGAATCGCACGAAGTGAATAAAAGGAATCATGAACTTTATTACTAGGAAGTGAAGGTTCCCTAGATCAATGACCTTACTCCTTGTGGTACGGAATCTCGGTTCGAGATTTTAGGAACCGACGATTAAATGAATCGCGAAACTATATTACTAAGAACCGAAGATTCCCTAGATCAATCTCGAAGGGAATCTCAATTCCATGTTGTAGGATTCACAACAATAATGGGATTTGAGTGAAATATTAAAAACCTTTCATTTGTTCCAAAGTTGAGTTCAGTTTACAATTCACATAAACGATGAATAATAATTATGGAATGTTACGATTAAAACCTGCTTGATACGAGAGTCCTACTTATGTGGACCGCGATCAAAACTGTTGGTAAATAAGGATCCTATCTACAAGAATCATACTTAAACGAGGAACCTCAGTTTAAAAGTAGAGGATTCGAGAGTCACAAAATGAGAAACCAGAACGACAAGTACAAAGAAATGCATTTCCCAAATTTGCGAACAACGGTTTAAACCTATAGGAAACGAGGACCGTAAAATGATTAGTCACGCACCCATCAAGATCCCCTTATGGAAATGTGGGAATGCAGTTCTGAACTAGGACCGTGGCCTTGCCTTCACGGTTCCCATAACTATGGTCTAGACACAAAAGTCCAGCCCTAAGTGTCACATTGCATGCGACCAATGATTTTCTCATGTATGTATGGTTAGTCAGAAACCAAAATGAGACAAAAGCAGCTTACTGACAGGGAAAGAATAGGACCAGATAGAGCATAGTGGGTAAAGTTGTATGTGGCTCGCTAGTGAAGTGAATATCAGGAGAACCATAAGAACTGGCAGATCTACGAAACCTAGTAATAAGATGGTAGTTTAGAGTGATATGTGGCTAAATGTAAACATCATATTTATCAGTGGCAAGAAAAGAAGGAATAGAATGAGTGTAGCTGAGATCAGCATGTTGAGATGGATGAGTGGCAAGAAAAGAAGGGATAGAATTTTAAATGAATCCATTCGGAGAATTTAGGTGTAGCACCAATAGGCGATAAGATGAGAGAAAGTAGACTTAGATGGGTTGGCCATGTGGGGTGCAAAACCAATACAGCACCTGTTATGAGGTGCAAGTTAGATTAAGTGGAAGGTTCAAAAGGGCAAAGGGTAAGCCCAAAATGACATAGTTGGAAGTAGTGAGAAAAGATATGGGACTTATGACCTCATTGAGGGTATGACCCTTAATAGAGTAGAATGGCAAACTAGGATTTGTGTAGCCAATCCCAATTAGTTGGGAAAGGGATATGATGATGATGACGATGATGATGTGTTTTTTCCTATCCAATGAATTTACAAGATAGGTCAGGACCTGGTGAAAATAGAACCCTAGATGTCACATTGTGGCACCCGCACGCCTGACCACCTCAACCTAGAGCATGTTCTTAGTGTAAAGGATAGCTTCAAAGGGGGTAAAATATGATCTCAAATAGTTTTAACTAATATATTCTAGGTTCTTGAGGGCTTTCTGAGGTAGAGGAGAATCTAGGTAATCTCACTGCACCTTCAAAGGGACGATTTGGCAGGTAAATTGCAAGGTGGGAATGGTAAAGGAAGTATTAACAATTATAAAATTTTGTAATGGCAGCGTCATGAAACTGTCAGCACTACAGATGGAAACCAGTCCCCCATAAAGGGCTATATATGTAGAGCAAGTTGCAAGACATTTAGTCAAGTCCTACCCAAAATATTTTAGGATGAAACGCGTGAAGATGGGGAGTTGTTATTGAGGTGATTTTGGAAAAGGATGCAAGCAAAGTAATTGGTGTGGATTACAGAAGGATGTGTTATGATAGTTCATCTTGGATGGGAGAAACTTTGAGGTAAAGGCCAGCCATGAGAACTCAAATGTGTTCCCAAAAAAATGCGAGGGTACATCTAAAATGAGGAAACAATAGTGGGATACAATTAAAATTACTTGAAACAGGTGAAATTGAGAAAAGGCAAGCACCTCATGATACTTATGAAATTAAGGCTAAAAATAGTAACAAATGAGATTTAGATCAAGCAATAATAGGTGGTAAAACAAGCCATGATTCAATTATAGGTGGTAAAATAAGCCATGAGTCAATCTAGACCTCTAACTGGCGCAATGGCCAACTCTCATTAGCAGTAATGAAAAGATCCATCAAGATTAAGGTTATATTTGCCATGGGAAAATGTCTCTGACTTTGCAAAATCCAGTCCATACATTTAATTAATCCTTCTGTAAAAAGCCAAGTCATTTGATGTAGTCAGCTTTCGAATGACACAACGTTTCACACGGATGTCCATTTAGGGTGATCCGTAATCTTAAATTGAGGACTTCTTCAAAATTTATGACCCTTATGTCCATTTATTCTAGTAGTTCAGGCATCCCCAACGGCTTCAAATTGTGTCTGAAAGCCTGCTCAAAAAATCAGGGATAACTTTGATTTCCTTGTGTTAGGTTTATTACTTTTCATTATTGAACTATTATTATAATTGGCTTTTAAGTTTAGTTTCCTCTTAGGAAGTAGTGTTTTCAAACTTGATCAAGTCAACTTGGACTTGGCTGATTTGCTTGGCATAGGCATGGTGCCAAGGCTAGTACTAGTGTACCAGCACAAGGATATGGCACATGAATCGTACTCAGATGAGTACTATAACGACTTTCCCAAGTACTATAGAAATTAGGCATATTCACCTGAGTTCTATAGTAATCAAGCAAGTTGTTGTTCATTAAGTCCACCTTAGAAGCCTAGATTTGAGAAAAAACCAATAGATATCTCACATTTTGTAGATCGAAGAATTGGGGCGGCAATTTGTACCCGATTTTGGAAGAACTTCTATTTCTTCCATTCTGATGGTCAACCTTCTGAATATTGAACCCTAAGCCTAGCTTTATGTTCTTCATCCACCCATTGGTTTGTTCCTTCATAAAAAAAAAGGGGGGGTGAGGCTTATGGTTTTCAATTTCAGATATTTTGTTTATCCGAAAATTTTCAAAGGCATGGATCTCCCAGATGTCAGAACTCAAAACCCATTGTGGGTTTTGGGTTGGGGCTGCATAAGGAAGCTTTGGCAAAGCTAGATGATTCTCATCAAACACAATGATTGGGGGATCAGCTTGAAATTTTCATATGTTACAATTTTTGAAATTTAAATTCATAAATTGACTTTTTACTCTATAGACTTACAATGGATTTATGAATTTTATTATATATTTTTATGTTTTTTATTCTCTGGTGTTTTTTTTTTCATTTTTTTTTATTTTCAATTCAGCAAGCAATAACATCAATTTTTTTTATTTAATATGTGTATACATTGTTTGATTTTTTTTGGTTTTTAATATTTTGTATTTTAATTTTTACAATTTTTTTTTTTTGGCCATTTGGTTCGAGCAGAACTACTCCACAAGGGGAGGGCCGAGTCCCAAGCCTCGGCCAAGTACTTGACCATTGCTAGAAAGTCAAATTCCAGTACTTGTTGGGATAAAAGCACTTTACCTAGAGTCATTAGGAGTTTGTTCTCTATGCTTGCAAGGGTCCAAGTATTGGGGAAATAGATCTTGGAACTCCCTACAAATACTCATGTAGGCCAATGGCCCATTCATTCAAGCTTGAAATTGAGATAAAGATTAAGTTCTTTCTTTTAATGGTGCAATGCCAGCTTTGAAGGAGTGATTCCTTCACCTCGAGAAGAGTTTCCTCAACTTTTCTCTAGATAGTTTGATTTTATAACTTTAGTTTAAGATAGCAAGAGTCACCCCAACAAGTTAGAGCTTTTTTCTCTCCCTCTTGTGTGGTGTTTCTCCTTCCAAAGTTTCCATCTATTGAATCCGTCACCCTATTGGTACCCCACCAAATGGTCTCAAACCCTTCACCTATGACCCCAAGCCAACCCTAAATTAGCCCTAACTCGCCTCATTCCCTTCAACTCCATCATTTACTAGTTTTACCTTCGCCGGATTTGCAGTTTTGCTAGCATGTTCAACCCTCAAGGCACCATCTAAACCAACCCCATCTGTTTCCTTAATCATACCAAAACCTTCTCCGATCCTACCTTAGTTAGCCATCCCACACTCATATCCCATTTAGATATCCCCAAAATCCTGCCATTCAAAATTGTATAGTACTCCTAAACCTCCTAATAATCCTACTTCTACTAGGAATCCTAACCCAAGTAGGACTCCCAAGTATAACTATGAAACCAACTAGATTGGGACTCAATTCCAATTATAATTTCTAACCTAACTAGTACTACTTACCTAACGCTAACCCTAACCCTAACCCTAACCCTAACCCACTTCTTCCATTTCCATATAAGCCCACCAAAGGTTGATACGCTCATGCAGGATACAATCACATTGGCTGTACATCTCCATCCACCATCCCATTTGAACCATAAGCCCCAAACTTTAATGTCTAATCCGCTTACAGAAAAGTAGGTATCTTACTTCAGATAATGTAACAATGACCGAAACTCTATTCTATCTAAGAGATTCACATCTTCTTCCAATGTTTTTCTCCTTTCGGGATGTGCAACAAACACTCTATGGGCTCGTGGGTAGTTACTATAAGACATCATTTTCATTATGATGAATTATCCCTCATTGAGAAAAGGAAAACACAAGACCTAACCACAAAGCTTGTAGGCATATGACAGAGCCAACTACATGACAGGTGTTCGAACTGTGGATAGTTTTGGAAGAGGTCTTTACATGCAAATAATGCCTAGTCAGAGAGTACATTATTGTTATGCATTTTAAATCTTCTTTCATAAGAAAAAAGTTGTGAACCAAGATAACAGCAGGCCATAAAATTTATATAAAGTGAGAGGCGATAATTATAAGTTCCCAATCAAGGAGAAATAAGCATTATTCTATGATATTGATGCATCACTACAATTCACCAAGGATGGGTCTCTATTCACCAAGGATGGATGTCTGTGAAGTCAAATCACTGACTCACCTGAATGATACAAATCACTCATAGTGAAATAGATAAGTGTAAGAAAGCCAAATCACTGACTCACCTGAATGATACAACAGGGCCAACTTCTTCACATATTTGCACAAGTTGTTCTTCAGTCGCATCATATGGTATGTTCCCCACTGCGAAGCATATAAAACCATATCAAACCAGTAAAATGGGCGATCCCAACTGATTTACAATTATTAAAGAAAGAAAGCCAGAAATACTCAGATAAATCATCAAGGTGATCAGTAGAATATCCTAAGGGCGCCGCTGGTTAATTGGCAAATAGCAACAAACCATGGACATGGGCACATCAAGAATAAAAATGGAACCACACTATAATTCACATAAATGGACTAAACAATAGCTGTTTTACATGGTTGCCAGCTGCGTTATAGAAAATATTTTAGACAAGTTTGGGAGTTTAAACCCTAAACCATAACATTAACCCTAATAAAAAAAGAGAGGAGGGAGTCGACTCAGTACCAAAAACACATCTTGATTGTTGAGCCGAATTCGCCATTATCAAAACCTGAGGGACCTGCAACTCCTCATAATTACCGAAAGAGCGGAGAGGACGTGGCGGCGTTCGGTATCTCTTTCTTGATTTCGGCCTACGAGCGGCGAATTCCGCATTATCTAACTGCTATTAAGCAAGAGGAACACCTCTCTTGTTTTTCTTACATGCCTTTTATACGACTTACTTGCTTAAAACTTATTTTATTTCCTAAGAAACTCTCTCTTTCTCCTTATCAGAATTTTATTTCTAGTTTTAAAAATTTATTTAGTTATTCATATTTATGATCTCCATTTTCGAGATTACATTTCCTCAAAAAGTAAGTCCAAAAATCCATGCCAAAATAGATTTTTAAGTGGTCACTCATTTCTACATTGACCCATAGGAACCGTGTCCTTTTCATTAGAAAATTGTTTCTTTCATCCAAAAAATTGTTCCGCATTTCTACATATGGGATCCCGAGGTATAAAGCACCCATTTAAAGATTGAAATTAACCGTCAAATTTTTTTTTAGTAAAATTATTATTTTTAATTTTTAAATTTTATTTATTTATTTTATATTCATGATCTCTATGTTGGAAATTATATATTTTTAAAAATTAAATCAAATAAGCCATCCTAAAAATAGATTTTTAAGAGGCGATTCATTTCTACATGAACTCATAAAAATCGTGTCTTTTTCATAAGAGTGCAGTTTGCATACGAAGGCATCCGTATGTGTAGAGATAAGGTGCAGCTTCAAATTTTATCATGGTATATAATTTTGACGTAAAATGTTCTTAAAGTTATCTCAAAATCTATTTTTATATCTATTTGTAAAATTTTAAATTTAAAAAATGATTAAAATCAAGTAGATTTATAAACAAATGAAAATCTTGAAAATGGATGGTGTAGATAATATGTTGTAAAATGTACTATTTCTGAGATTTAAAATCTTTTTATTTTTCATAGTCATACATCTCGATGCCGAGATGATCACTCAATGGATTTTTGAGGGCCATTCGTAGTTATAACGTAGCATCCTTCTATAAACTTTTTCCTTTTCATAAACGCCCCTTTTTCAAATCTCTCAACATGAAGAAAAGGTGTGCGCCATAAATCTCACTTTTCTAAAAACTCTCTATCTCTTCCAGCATGTTATTTTTTTCTTATTATCTATCTTTTCATCTTTTTCCTATCTATTCCCTCAAATCGCTCTTCATAAAATCTCAACCGTTGTGAAACCTTCCCTTCCCAGCACTTGTGAAACCCCCATACACTACAAAATAACCTGTGAAGCATGAGGCATATAAATAAATATAATGCGAAAAACTCCAAAAGCATGTAAAAGATCAAACATTATGCTTCTTAAATGAGATATCAAAAATGTTCGTATTAAAAAAATACTAAAAAAATGTAAACATCCAAATATCATGCCTCCCAAATAAATTTTAAACTTCAAATATTAAAAATCAGAAAATAAGATCTATGTTAATCTTATTCAAAAATGTAAAAGTACGGAGAATGTTTTCTTAGGAATAAATTGTCTCTTGTTTTATATTTTTAATATCCAAAAAATAAGAAAAAACCTAATGACTTATTTTTAGAAATTAAAATTCCAAAATGAAAAATATTTTTTTTTTTTTTAAATAACTCATTGCTTAAATTCATATTTATACAAAAGTAACAAGTAAAACTTAGACGAATATAAAAACACTAAGAAAAAGCCAAATAAATGGTAAGTAATTGATGCATATCACAATTTGGATGCAACAAATTTTATTTTTATTTTTGTTAATTTTATTTTTAGAGTTTAAGTAAAATTCTTATTTTATTTATTAGGGTTAATTATTAAAAATATAAATTTTGAGGTTAGTTTGATAAATCTTTGTTTTAAGTCCGTTTTTATGTATGTGTTGGATTTAGGTATGCTTGTCTTCTAGATAAGACCCGTACTTTTAAGACCAACGTCAAAAAAACGGTTTTAGTAGGAAGTGGTTCGTTTGTAAGAGGTAAAATTATTTAGATATATCTTTTAGGGTTGAAGAGGGAGTTTGCTTTAATAGATAGATTTGTTTTAATTAGTTATCATTTTAAGTTATTTAGAAGATAAATATTTTATGAGGTTTAGAATGAGAGTCGGTGAATTGAAGGAAGCTTATCCCTATTATGGGTACGTGAGATACTAGCAAATCTTATGACCAGTTTGTTATTTTTAATCATGAAAAGCATAAACCTATTTTTTAAAAATAATGAGTTGGAGCTACATTAGTTATAGAATAAATACTGATCTTTAATTTTGTTAAAGGAAAGGCAGCACGGGATTTGTAATCGGAGAGATTGAATTTTATGGAATAAAGAAAGTGTTTTTTAGAGAGAGGGCCGAGAGTTGTTTCTTTTCTTGTTTATGGGCCAGTGTCGGAATATTCATATCAACACAAATTTCTTCTCTTGTTTATGGGCCCGTGTCAAAATACTCATATCCACACATTCGTTACGGAATACTCATATCCGCACATTTTCTTCTTTCTTCTTGGATTCGCTTTTGGATTTTTATTTCTCTCTTAGAAGCCGTTAATTTGCGGGGTGGTATTCGATGAGTAATTTTATACGGAAAAAATTTCTATGTTTTCCTTTCAACATAGAAGTTCTATCCTCCCCCTTATCCGACCCTCCATTTTTTAATGTTAAGATTGCCCCAATCACAATGTCACGTCTCTGCATTGTTTTATTTTTAATTTTTTTTTATTTTTAAAATTTTTTATAAATTGTTTTGACACCAAATTTTTTATGTCCATTCCTTTATTAAACTCGCACTAACGAAAAAATATAAAAAAAAAATTTCAATAAAATAAAATAACCAAAATACCCCTGAAAGATTCAAGGGGTACTTTGGTCATTATTATTTATCAAAAAATTATTGTTAGTATTTTTTATAGGTGAGCCCCAATGAGAAGATGACACATACCAAATTCCATATTCAGAAAATTTGTATTAAAAAATTAAAAATAAAATACTTTGAGACATCGGATCAAAGATCAAACGGTGGGTGGCTCTCTTGATAAAAAATGGACAGCTGGATTGTAGAGGGAGGATAGTAGGGGAAGATAGAACTTCTATGTTGTAAGGGGAATATATAAAGCTTTTCCATTTTATACTACGTCAGTAATGCTAAATTTAAGATATATGATAATCTATACAATAAATTGAAAAAAAAAAAAAAAGTTAAAAAAATATGTCTTCAAAATAGCAAAAATAAAAAAATATATAAAAAAATATGTCTTCAAAATAGCAAAAATGAAAGAGAAATAGTGCAGGGAACTCGACTGTATTAAATGCATAAAGAGTGAGGATCAAATGGCGTTGGTGAAAGACGAAGAGGTCAACAACGAGTGGAGAGCTTATTTTAAAAAATTAAAGGGCCTTGGTGAAGGTTGAAGATGTCAATGCTAGATAGAGAGCTTATTTTAAAAAATTAAAGTGTCTTACCGAAGGATGAAGAGCTCAATGATAGGATGGGAGTTTATTTAAAAATTTATTAAATGACAATAAAATGGGAACATAAAGATAAAAGGAACCGTTGGCATGAATGAGGGTGGAGGTCATACATATATTTATAGGATTAGGATATCAAAAGTGAAAGAAACTTGAAAAAATATGAAGATTGAAAAGGCTTTAGGACAATATGATACCCAGATAGAGGTTTCAAAATGCATGGGGGAGGATTGGTATTGGCATTGACCAGCTGACCAAGCTATTCAACAAGGCATTGATAACAGGGAAAATGTCAAATGAATAGAGTAAGAATATTGTGGTACCTATTTATTAGAACAAAGGAGACGTATAGAATTGAACTATTGAGAGATCAAACTTGTGAGCCGAACTATGAAGCTGTGGAAGAGCGTGTTATGACTGAGGCATTAAAAAAGTGTATCAAAAAATCAATTTGTTTTTATGTCAGGAAGATCAACCATTGAGGCAATTTTCATACTCATACAACTAATTGAGAAGTTTAGGGTAAAAAAAAAAACATCTATATGGTATTTATTGATATGGAGAAAACTTATAATAGAGTACCTCGATATTTAATTTGATGGGTGTTAAAAACAAAAAGGAGTCGTTAGATGCTATATCGATTTAATGAAAGATATTTACGCGAAAGTGCTAAATAGTGTGTGAACAATTAGTGGAGAGACAAATGAGTTTTCAGTAACAATATGTCTACATCAGAGGTCAGCATTGAGTTTGTACTTCTTTGTCTTAGTTATAGATGACTTAAATAGGCAACTACAAGATGAGAAACCATGTTGTATGTTGTTCATGAGTGACATAGCTTTAATTGATGAGATATGAAGTGGCGTCAATACAAAGTTAAAACTTTGAGGGATGCTTTAGAATCGAAAGGTTTTAGAATTAACTGGATTAAGACATAATATATGGAATGCAAGTTTAGGAATAAATAGAAGTAGATATGTGAAAATAATTAAGATTGACAACCAAGAAATATAAAAAAGAGCGCACTTTCGATATTTTAGATCGATAGTCTATGAAATGGAGAGATTGAAGAAGATGTTGTGCATAAAATTATATGGTGGGAGAAGTGGAGATTGTAACGAGAGTTTTATGTGATCGTTGTACACCAAAAAAGGTGACGGGCAAGTTCTATAGGACAACATGGATGCCAACTTTCTTTATATGGCAGAATGTTGGGCAGTCAAGAAATAACATACCCATAGAACAAGTACAGCTGAGATGAGTAAATTGATATGGATGAGTGACAATGCAATAATGGATAAAATTCGAAATAAATACGTTCGGGAGAACTTAAGTGTGGCTCCAACAGGCGATAAGATGATATAAAATAGACTTAGATGGGCTAGTTATGTGCAACACATATCCAATACAATATATGTTAAAAAAATGCAACTTAATTTAAGTGGAATGTCAAAAAACGGGCAAGGGATAGGCTTAAAAAAAAAAAAAAGTAGCCCCAAAATGACATCGTTAAAGTAGTGAAAAAAGATACGGGAACTTATGATTTCATTAATTGTATGACCCTTGATAGAACAGAATGACGAACTATGATTCGTGTAGCCAACCCCAAATAGTTGAAAAAAAGCTACGATGATGATGATAATCTACTCCTAATAATATTAACTACCATCTAAATAAACCCTACAACTAATCGATTACATTTTACTCTTGCGTCTTGCCGTGAGTTATAAAAAAGTAAAAACACAATGGTATTTGCAAAAAATAAGAAGGTAATTGCTCTTATACAATACAATGTATTGCATAGTAAGGGTTAGGCCGACCCATGGGCACTCTAGCAAAGTGAGATAAAGGTGGCGATGGGCTAGGTGGCTGGGCCCCACCTTGTTGGTCTGGCCCTAAAAAACTAGGGCCTAGGCCACAAAATGTGGCCCGGGGGATAGACCCAAGGGCTAGGCCAGGGCCAATGCTATGATAGAGCCAATTCGGTTCGGCCTAGCCTGGCCATCGTTTTTATTTAGTTTTCTATTTATTTTGTTAAAAGAAATACTCTAGCTCACCCTGACCTTGTGAGGGCTAGGGCCGGGCCTAGGTCAAGGCCCCTTTGGCTTAGTCAAGGCCAATCGGCGCCTGAGCTAGCCCTATGGAGAGTCGTATGGACTAGGGCTACGGCTGGCTCGGGCCTAGGCCCCAACCCCTTGCTAGCTCTAAAGTGATGCATCCAAGTTGGGTTTAGGCAACAAAATAAGGCGTAAAGGCTGGACCTCCAAACTTTATTTTAGCGTAGGGTGCCTCAGCCTGGCCTTAAAACACCTATACTATGTATATTTATATTAGATCTATGCAGATTTTTGTGTGATATCTATAAACCATGTATGTATTTGTGTAATATGTATTTTTTAGATATTTACCCGAAAGGCTCGGATGATAATGATGATGATATTTTAATATTCTTTGAGTTGAAATGAGTTCACTATCTTTTAACATTCAAGCTATGCCCGTGCCTAACCCCAAAACCAAATTTTCGGGTTTAGCTAAAATAAACTTGGGCCTAGCTCAGGCCCAAGTCTAAGCTCTGTTGCAGTTGTGTGTGGACCATCTTGCCATATACATCCCTCTATAAAAAGGCAAAGCGCAAACTTCTATCAGTAGTAAACAATGTTTCGATTTCCATCTCACCTTTTTCGCCGGTAAGCGAGCTTTATTTGAAATATTGAACACATCTCTCAAGCTTGCAAACCTACAACACCAAGAGCCTATTCCACTTAGCAATGAACAGTATACTACCATAACTTTCTTAGTTTCAAAAAAGGGTGTGGTTTGTATAGAGCCAAGGCTCTATACAATTAAATTACAGCCTACTTTTAAATAGTGTTTGAGAAATATAGTTTCAATATCAGAAATCTTTGTTATATAGCTTTAAAATATATTTCCATATTTATTTATAAAGTTTGAAGCTTAAAAATTGGTATAGATCAATAAATTTATGAAAACTTAAGAATCTTGAAAATAAATAATTTAAAAATGTGCCATAAAATATACTATTTTCAAAACTTGAAACTCTATCTTTTTTTTTTATGTCCATGCGACGAGACAATCAATTTGAAAATATTTGAGAATCAAAACAACCTGCATTAGTAAAAGTAAGTTTCGAGGTAGGCTCGAATTTAAATGCAGAGAGCCTCGGCTCTTATATAAACTTATTCCTTCAAAGGGGAAACCCCAGCCGCTATACAGACCAGTACGTTTACTTTGTGTGAACCGGAAGCGGACCTGCCGATCGAATGCTGACGTGGCAGGATATCCTGCTATCTAATCTATATCTCTCACTGCCGCACGGCCTCAGCCCTGAACAGGTTGAAAGTGAGGGTGCGAGAGCGTGAACGGTATCTGCATGAGAGAGAAGAGAGAGAAAGAGAAGAGACAGAGAAGTGAGAGAGAGTGAGGAGAAGAGAGAGAAAGTGATGGCGTCAAGTTGCATTGCTCTTCCTTTTCAACTCACGTCTTCTTCATCGTTCCACCACAAGAAGCAGAGGAGGTCTCCCTTCCTGGGCTCTCCCCTTCATCTGCTTGACCACCACCTCTCTGTTTCTGATTGTTTCTCTCTCTCTTTAGGTACAGCCATGCTTAACCCGAAAACCTCATTTCTGTCCTTTTGCTTCTTGTTCTCATACCAATTTCCTCTTCTGGCATGGTCTTGGCTTTTTTTATTTTTGCCTCACGCAAAGCTATTCGAATTGGGGTGTACAACTGACAGTTAGGATAATTTTTTCCAATTTGCTAGAAACCCTGCTATCTATGGAATTTTCATTGCTTTTTGATCGATCTTAATATGAGCTGAACTATGCTTATTGCCAATCTTCTTCTCTTTTGTAAAAAAATGACATATTTGAACCCGTTTTGTGTCCTTTTTCTCTTTGCATTCTAGAATTTTCTCAGTTCATTACTCGTCCTGCCGAAAAGTAGATTGGATATGTTTTCCTTTGATCCCGGCATTCGAATTTGAAATTGAAATAAAGAAGATAAAATGTTGATACTACTCAGCATTTGATTTATGAACTGGGGTTTGACATCAACAACTCACTTATTAGAGTATATGGCTGGGTAGTGGTGCATGCGTGTAACCATAGGTTTCGAACTCGGGCGAGTCGACTTGGCCTCGCCCCACTGCCGAGGCCGAGCGGCCCCGAGTCCATGGTATGGTAGCTGCTGGTCCATTGGGTGAACAAGAATCGCTGAAAAAACTGAAGACTCGACCTAGGAACTCGGACTCGGCTGAGTACATCGCCTCAGCCGGGGCCCGAGTACCTTGCCCGAGTCAATGTTTTGAACCTTGTGTGTAACCACTTGCTAGAAAAAAGAAATGAGAATAGTTACACAGAAAATGCATATTTTTTTGAATTTCTGTTAAAATAAATGTTTGTGCTGGGGAATCAGGGAATTGGGGTTTGTGGGCAGTAAGTGGGACAACCTGTTGCTCCATGAGTGCAATCAACTTCAAATTAGATGTGTTTTCCTTAATTAGTTAGCAATATGCAAGCACATGAGATTCCCACTTTGTGGTTTTGGAATAGAAAGCAGACTGAGAAATCAAAGTTTTGGAGCACAAATTGGTGTATAAGCAAATTAGAGGTGTATTATTCATTGTGACCTGGTCAATGAACAAAGGAACATGCTTGATTTGGATGATTTGTGTCCATGAAGTAGGCCAACCACATTTCGTAGTTGTGTTCCAAAATTTTCTTGTGTAGGAAAAGTATTTCTAGATAACCAGCAGACCGTGATAAACTCCATTTACCCATTCCAAGATGTCTTGTATCACACCAAGAATATCAGCAAGTGTCCATAGAAAGTATTATTTCATGGTGAACCACCTAATCTCTGGTACTTGTCATTCAAAATGATGCAAACTAGATCCTTCATCTCTAGCACTTCCAAGAAACTATGTATGTAGAGCCCTTTCGTCTTGGAGGACCCTGTTTTGCTATAAGGTTTTGGACTTCTCAAGTCTTTACTAAAACTATCAAAGTTAAGCTTCAAGCCATCTTAAGAAGTTGGGGTCCAGTGGAGAGGGATTGTAGTGACTAGTGAATATATGATAAATTTCAATGGTTGCAATTGGAAAAGAGGAGATTGCTCTTGCAGGAACGGACAATACAGAATATGAGATATGGGTTCCCAACTCCAGTATTCTACTGATTCATAAGCTTTTCTGTATCCATTCTATACCTATAAATTTTGGTGTCAGTAATGTGCGTACTTCGATTGAATCAGTTTAACGGAGAGAGAGAGAGAGAGAGGGAGGAGGGAGGGAAAGGAAAATGGTCTTCTGTTGTTTCAGAATATAGATTGACTCCTGATCGGGTGCTTCCCTATGTCCTCCTCTGAAGATCCAGTTCACCATTTGTAGATATTTTCCTTGACTATACAGCCGACACATTTTTAATTAATGGATCCTTATGTGTTTTCAAAGAGTTGCCAATGCTGCCATGAGCTGCTTGACATTTTGTATACCAAGAATTTCCAAAACAAACATTTTAAATTCATCTATACATTAATTTGGTGGAGCTCTGTGAGGGAAACAACTATGGCTTCATGATTGAGGCCATCTTGTCTTTTAATAATCTGGTTAGATTTTAATGCAATTGGCGACTTTGCTGTGTAGTTCCTTGATTTCTCGGTATAACATCCAAACTAGTCTGATTATTACTGCTTTTGTTCTATTCTGAGCAAATCTTCAAGAGTTTTTAATGCAATTGGCGACATTGCTGTGTATTTCCTCGATTTCTCAGTATAAAATCCAGACTAGTCTGATTAGTACTCATTTTATTCTATTCTAGGCAGATCTTCAAGACGGTTGTCTATAAACTGCAATGCTCAAGCAGTGGTTTCAACTACAATGGTTCCGGGGACCCCTGTTAGGCCTACCAGTATTCTAGTTGTTGGGGCTACTGGAACTTTGGGAAGGCAGGTGGTCAGAAGGGCTTTGGATGAAGGCTATGATGTTAGATGTCTTGTACGACCAAGGCCAATTCCAGCCGACTTCCTTCGTGACTGGGGTGCAACAATTGTCAATGTATGTATCAGAATGTGTTAACTTTTTCCCATTTGCTTTTAATGAGATAATTCAATGAATGGCTATGATTTAGCTCGAAACCTGGTGCAACTATTTGCAATGTATGTATCAGAATGTTAATTCAACGAATGGCTATGATTAAGTTCCTTTATGCATGCTTCCATTTCAGCATTAAGTTCCTATGCGATGGGAGCAAAACTATGATTAACTTCAAAAGTTACCAGTCATATGCTTGGTGGGTGTGTTAGGTATTTGTTGTCTATCGAGAGAGATTGGATATTGATTTTAGTTGTCATCTCGGGTGCTTGATTAGTAGGAAACGGACTCCAAATAGTTTTGTCTAGATCCTTGAATGTAGAGGACTGCAAACTGAGTAGCGCACAACATCCAGTCCTAACCTAACCATTGGAAGTTTCTTTTCAAGCAAACAGATAGGGATGCTTATCTGGATTTCCAGACCTAGCCAGTTGCTAGTAGTTTCATCTAGTTTCTTTGTTCAAATGAACTTATAATCTACTTCCTGGAGCCTAGAGGCAGTATGAACTGGATTCCCTTATACCACATGTTGTAATTAACTGAGACTAAATGCCAAGTGGGACCCAACATGTATGTGACAATAAATACAAGTTCTAATGATGATGCTAGAATTTTAAAACGACCATAACTGTTTTCTGCTGGTCCAAGCCAAACCAGTGCTCTTGCCGGTTCAGCCTTGTGATCCATTTTGAATGACAACACAGCGGTAAATGTTTGATAATGTATTGGCCTTGACGTTTGCGGATTTGTTATATTTCTTTCAGCTCAATTACTCACATATGCACACTTCTCTATCTCAATTTGTCCTTTTCTTAGATTGTCTAGCAAACAGATAGGGATGCTTATCTGCATTTCCAGACCTAGCCAGTTGCTAGTAGTTTCATCTAGTTTCTTTGTTCAAATGAACTTATAATCTACTTCCTGGAGCCTAGAGGCAGTATGAACTGGATTCCCTTATACCACATGTTGTAATTAACTGAGACTAAATGCCAAGTGGGACCCAACATGTATGTGACAATAAATACAAGTTCTAATGATGATGCTAGAATTTTAAAACGACCATAACTGTTTTCTGCTGGTCCAAGTCAAACCAGTGCTCTTGCCGGTTCAGCCTTGTGATCCATTTTGAATGACAACACAGCGGTAAATGTTTGATAATGTATTGGCCTTGACATTTGCGGATTTGTTATATTTCTTTCAGCTCAATTACTCACATATGCACACTTCTCTATCTCAATTTGTCCTTTTCTTAGATTGTCTAGCAAACAGATAGGGATGCTTATCTGGATTTCCAGACCTAGCCAGTTGCTAGTAGTTTCATCTAGTTTCTTTGTTCAAATGAACTTATAATCTACTTCCTGGAGCCTAGAGGCAGTATGAACTGGATTCCCTTATACCACATGTTGTAATTAACTGAGACTAAATGCCAAGTGGGACCCAACATGTATGTGACAATAAATACAAGTTCTAATGATGATGCTAGAATTTTAAAACGACCATAACTGTTTTCTGCTGGTCCAAGCCAAACCAGTGCTCTTGCCGGTTCAGCCTTGTGATCCATTTTGAATGACAACACAGCGGTAAATGTTTGATAATGTATTGGCCTTGACATTTGCGAATTTGTTATATTTCTTTCAGCTCAATTACTCACATATGCACACTTCTCTATCTCAATTTGTCCTTTTCTTAGATTGTCTAGGATTGTAGTTGTGAATCATCCTTTCGTTAATTCAGATAATGACGTTATATACCAATGAAATTTACATTGGAGATTCAAAACACGAGCAATGTCATCATTAGGCTATGTAAACTGCTTAATGGAGGTTTATGCAAGCTTGTATGAAGACATGTGAAGCCATTCATATAGATGTTCCTTATTTAGATTCATTTGTTGAAACTCACGACACAAATTTTACTTATGGAGAATTTGAACTCACTCCTTCAGGCCTAATATGTATTACAGTATTATATGAGTTTTCTTATGCTCTTGTAAAATCTATATATGAGAAAAATTTTCTGAAGATAGATCATGAAATGAACTGCTTCCAAGGCTACATCTGCCTCTTGTTACTTTGCCTGTTTGTATGTTGTAGCAAGTAATCTACTCTTTCAAGTTTCTATGCTTATGAATTTTGGGTACCCTATCAAAAGATGTCTATAAGGTATCACACAGATTTAAGTATCAAATAAAATAAAAAGAAGAAAACTAAAGTGGAGTTCATTCATGGTTGAGCCTGCTGAAGCTCCTGTTTATTATTCTTGAGATCTTTTAAATCTTTCTTTCATTAGAGAAAATTTGTCTTCTTGTTCTCCCTCTGGCTACCTGTATATTGATTTGTCTTTATTGACTTTTCATTGTTTTTGCACTTGATATACATGCTCATTTCTTGTTCACCTTTGGACATTGTATAAGAGGCCTAGCTGGAAAAAACATTATATAAGAAGATATTATGTGATGTGAATTTATTCGATATGGTAATGGATTCAAGTGATTAGTATGAGGTCTACGAAAAGCAATCGTGATATCTTATTTATCGTGCATGAAGCATATTTATGACTCTTTTAACTTGATCGGTTTTCTTCTTTAAAGCTTCCTGACTCCTAGTGTTATATAAGCAGGGGGACTTAAGCAAGCCAGAAACTATTCCTGCAACACTAGTTGGAGTCCATACAGTGATTGATTGTGCTACTGGCCGTCCAGAAGAACCCATTCGAACAGTATGAGATATTCAAGAACCCTTCCTCTTCTTTTCTTTCTTTTATTGATGGATTGTAGGCTAGAACAAGCATGATTCTATCTCTGTCATCCAGATGATAATTTCCTATAATAAGCATCTCTATGTACAATGGGCATTTTTTTTTCCCTTTTTTTACACGATGAAAGCAACAAGCTTCACTGCTATTTTTTAGAATTCCTCAATCCTATAAGCACTCTCATGGTTGAATATTCTTTGCATTTCTATTGGTAACTACTTTATAGCAGATGACAAATGGGCCATGCTTTTGAATAATGAGGATATGCAGTGATGAATCTTTAGTAACAAGAATTCAAAGATAGATCTGATTGAGAAATTTATATTTATTAATATAATCTAACAAGCATCACTCTCATGTCAAATGCGACATTCACTGTTTAGTTCCTAGATCTTTTGTAATAGGTGACTGATAAAAGAATTCTGAAAGTCATTTGTCACCATTAACCACCATTATGAAATCATGTTATATAAGTCTTAATAACATCGATGGGCCTTTTTGCCTTGGCTTCTTAACTAGATGATGCACTTTCAGAAACGGGTTAAAAGATTGTTTCTTATGTTAACACAAACTCATTTCTGCCAGCCTGCTGGCAGCTTGTTAAAACAGATGTTACATTTATCTTTGGTCTATTTCTTCTTTGTACATGTTCATTGTGGGTTGCTGGCAATGATATCCAATAAAATAAGGAAAAAGTTTATATAAGGTTGCAACCTTATATGTAGAACTACGGATGCACCTCAAACATCTATCGGAAAAGGTAGTTTTAATGTTGAAAAACCCTTTGATAGATCATCTCGACATCGAGATGTATGACCATGAAAAGTAAAAAGATTCTAAGTCTCAGAAATAGTGCATTTTACAACATATTATCTACCTTGTCCATTTTCAAGATTTTCATATGTTTATAGATCTACTTGATTTTAACTATTTTTGAAATTTAAAATTTTATAGTTAGATAGAAAAGTAGATTTTGAGATAATCCTAAGAACATTTTACATCAAAATTATATACCATGATAAAATTTGAAGGTGCAACTTACCTCTACAGCTACGGATGCTCCGTATGCTAACTGCACCCATAAAATAATGAGCAGAGACAGCCACACATTTATGACTCGAATATTTCTCTTACTTTTATTGTTATTTTATCGTTCTTTTTCCTGATTAGCCATGGGTATTTAGGTCCTATTTCCCGCTTGAAACCTCCATGCTCATTTTTCTAAGGTTGAGGTTTTTTTTTCATTCATAAGAGAACTATTCTCACATTCTCCAAAATCTGAGTAACTCTATCTATCTTGGCCAGCTTAACGATTTTCAAAATTTCATTGCAGTAAGGATTTTCAAAATTTCATTGCAGTAACTTCAACTTCCTTGTATCTTTGACAAATGGGCCACGCTCTTGAATAATGAAATCAGATTTATCTATCTTGCCCAGCTTTAGGATTTTCAAGATTTCATTGCAGTAACTTCAACTTCAATATGTGTGTCCCGTATGTTATCACCAAAAGTTTTTCTTCTCTTGACAGGAAGCTCATATGATCGTATGTTATCACCAAAAGTTTTTCTTCTCTTGACATGAAGCTCATATGACACCTATGATGTATAAACATATGATATTTTTTTCCTTTATCAACTTGTTGGTTTCTCTACGTGTCCGCTTTTAAGTGCACATGCAATACAACTCTCCTGATTATTGGTCTAGAGCTTAATAGCCACAAACAGCTAACAAAACCTTGTTTTTATACAACTTCATATAATTTTCACATTGAGTGAGTATAGTAAATCTTATGAAATTGGATACACAGAGTCATTCTGACCTTATAGACAATTGTTTGGGATTTTGGGCATCAGGATTATGCTGACTTCTTAAAGAAGTTTCGATTGTTTTCTTTGCTGTTGAAATTCATATATCAAAGTAGTTGAGAATTCTACAACTTAAGGATACCTAGGTGCACCTCCATCCTGATCCTTAGTTTTGTTTAGGTAGATTGGGAAGGAAAAGTTGCTCTGATTCAATGTGCCAAAGCCATGGGTATTCAGAAGTATGTGTTCTTTTCCATCCATGATTGTGATAAACATCCAGAAGTTCCTTTGATGGAAATCAAGCGCTGCACTGAGAGGTTTCTCCAAGATTCAGGTCTAAATCACATCACAATCAGATTATGTGGCTTCATGCAGGTACTCCATGCTTATTGTTTTTTACAATGTTATGAATTATGATATCACTGTTCTTGGCTTTAATCTGACAATATTTGTCCACTGAGTTCTGTTTAACATGCTGGTTTGTTGGTACCTAAATCATTTTTCATGCTGTTCATATACTTGAAAAATATTCCTGTGCCTACTAGGAATGAAGTTGAATTTTCTCATGTGTTTTTCATTCAAAAGATGTAGAGGATTAGTACGACTAATATATTCCTTGTATGTTCTAATGCATTAGCATAAGTATTGGACTTGATTATTATTTTTCCTATATTTCAATGGGATTTGTTATCTTGAAATCTATGAAGATTCGAGGGACTAAATGAATAATTTTAGTTTGCGCTGAAAGCACATTCTGCTTCACCTTGACACAGCTCTCTGGCAGGTGGATTTTGGGCAATTGAGTTTTTACCACTAATACACATATGGAAACTTCTCAGCACGAACCAAAGCTGGTTTGGAGTTCCTATGTTGAATGTTAGGTAGCAGAGAAACAACACAATACCCACTCATATGATCTTATGCCTATTTCTGGCTCTTCATTACTTTTCCAAATCCTGCATGGAGGGTGAGATTTGGAGGAGATTAGTCCAGTGCCCCAGTTTTGACTATAGCTGTGCTGACGTGAGAACTTGGGCCTTGCATGCACATCACAGTTTGAAATTTGCGACCTTGAACAGTGTCTTTAGATTAAGGCTCATTACCACTAAGCTAAATAAGTTACCATAAAGTTTTCTGAAGATTCCTAAAAAGGCTATACCACGAGTTGGTTAATGGCATCCCTTACCAAACTTGGGTCGCTCTTGTTCAACTTGGTAATAGAAAATGTTTTTGTCAATGGGAGAGGTGTTTTCCATAGAATGTATCTTTGTTTGTTCTCAACCTTTTACTGTATGCAAGGGCCGAGTGGTGCTGCTCCTCATGGGTTATAAGTTATCATTTGTTTAGCATGACAACAGCTGGAGGCTTCATGGATATGTGTTCCCAACAAACGGATGTTCTCAGCTTGAATAGATGCTGTAACCTTGCAGTAATTTTCTGCAACAATGATCAGTAACTTCCTAAGATCGTTTTATTTTCCTTCTTTTGAAAAAAGAACACCAGCAAGCTATTTCTGCTATTTTTTTTTTTGTTGTAAAAGTTTAATAAGATTTTAAGTCTTAGAAAGCATAGATTCTTAACTGTATGTTAATTAGGGTTCATATGCTATCAAGCAATAAATATAATGCATGAGAATTTGGCGTGCAGTGTTTCTTAATGGAAAACTACTTCGATGGCTCTACATTGATGGTTCTAGTAGATGTATGCAGTCTTTAAGACACATGGATTTGCTAATGAGTAGTTAAAATAAAAAGATGGTAGTGCTCAGAAAATTAGCAGTGTTATGTTCATATGTTGAATCACATGTACATTCATCAATGAATTCGTACTAGAATTATTTTTGCAGATGGGAATATTTACGCACTCAAATTGATTGGGTGGTTCAACAAGTCATATAATCTGTTGCCAGGTGGACTAAATGTACTTGATTACTGTATATAGTCGAGGCATTATTCGACCAACAACACGCCATTAACCAGTCTGCTAGTGCCTCATCAGTTCAGCTTTATAAGAATGGACTGTTTCTGAATTTCCTTAATTTCTTGTGAACCTAAAATTAGATTCTATGAATGTTTCGGGCATACTATAATAGAGTGCCTGACCTCCCTGTAGAGAAGATAGTCCCATACATTAGAAGACTAAGAGATATGTGATTAAGAAGGCTTCCCAAAAGTTGACGGGATCTAATATGTCTGATAAAATCCAGCTTGTTCCCCTACTCGTATTATTCTATTTTTTTGCACTAGGTTTTTTGCTATGATTGCAAGGAGCTTGGAAATATTATTCATAACTACCATATACTCAGGTGCAGTAGCCAAGTGCCGAAAAGCAGTTGCTCAGATAGAGACTACTCAGCCAGAGGTAGAAGATCAATTGGTCAACCATGTCATCATTTACTATGTCATAAGAGTGGATGCAATATATTGCTTAGCTTATATGGTCAACTCAGACATCCTGTTCATCATTGCCTCATTCCATTATGCTTGGATGACTGATTCTGGTTCATACAATCATCGGACCAACAATACTTTGTTTGTCTCACTGTTCTTCTGGTTTTATGCCATCATTTGTTCAGGTTTCTGATTCCACTCGTTTTGGCTGTTCCACAAATAGGAATATTGAATCCTTTAAGATCCATTTTGTTGCTTAATGTCTTTCATATCCTTAGTTGACAATGATGTATGTATCTGTTGTTCCACTTGTTCATAAAGAGATTGTAATGTTGCTTTCTCACTGTAGGACGGTTCTGCATAGCTCTATGGTACATGGAGTCTTTTCTTTGGGTGTTGTACCCTTGTCTGATGCATCGACAGCCATACTTAAACAGATTGTTTTGGATTTTTTCTCTTGTTTATTAACCGTTGATTACATCATTCTAGAGTTTTTATTCTTATTTTTGGTTTTGAGCAGACATATGTGAAATTTGAAAATGTCTATAAAGCTTTCAAAATATCTATAAATTCTGCCAATTAAGGTATGATTGACTATCTCTTGCTCCTCATTGTGAGATGGAATACTAGTAAACCATTGTTGGAGTTAGTTGCCTCTTCATAATATAGCCATGTTAGTGAATAGTCTTCTCCATGGCATGAGGAATCCGAACAACCGTTACCCTTGTCAGACATTGATGTAGGTAACCGTGTCCATGCAATATAGCGGAGAATCGTGTGACATACAGATTGATATAAAGTAGACAGACTACTCTAATGTCAGGACCATGTGCATTCATTGTTTCCAAATCATGTTGGTTCATGTGCATTTTCTACTAGTCCTTTCCTCATATTGCACTCAATATTGAGACATCCATGTTCTTTGTATGAGAAAAATCATTAATGGCAATAATATCCCATGAGCCTTCATATTTTCTTATCAGATTGTGATGATATTTCTTAGAGAAATATCTGTTACTTTCTTTTCCTCATTCAATGAATAACCATTTTTATTTCTTAAGACTTTGGTTTTGTTAGTTTTATTTTTTAGTAGGTGTTTTGTTAGTTTTGTTTGTTTTTGCTAGTGGAGGAAGATAGCCATGACTTTTTTTAAATATACATAGTGTAGGTATATGAAAATTGAAGTGTTTTCATTTTGTTGCTATCAGTGATTTAAAAAACGGATCAATGACCTGCATCGGGCATTGCAAAAACCGATCTGGATCGGTGAATCAGCGGTCCGGATCGCCGTTTTACTATGCAGAAAAAATAGTGAGCTGGCGAAAAAACATGTGCAAAAACAGAGAACCGGCCAAGCACCGGTCCGGATAGGTGAATCGGCGTTTTGACTGTAGTAAAACGGCATTTTTACTGTAGAAAAACGTTGTTTTACTATAGAAAATTATTGGTTCTCTTCTAGACCCGGGCGATTTCCTATATATTGACAGAATTGGCATGGGGTGACCGATTCCCGAGATGGGCTGGTCAATTCCGTGCTGACCCAGCGTTTTTGAAATCACTAGTTTCTGTTAAGGGAAATGGAATCTCCATAGAAGGAAGCATTACTTTTCAAATTTATGTTAAATGTAACTCTTAAAATTTATATGATGAAGAGGATTTGATCCCAACATGAAAGAAGAGTCACATTTAATGAAGCATCTGATGACATTAGTGCATATTTGCAAATAACTAGTCTCTTAACTCACAATCAAAAGAGAATTTTTATTTTTATTTTTGGCGTATCTTGTAATCAGTTAATGATTTCAATTTCACAGGGATTAATTGGCCAATATGCAGTACCTATACTGGAGGAAAAGTCTGTATGGGGAACTGATGCACCTACACGAATTGCTTACATGGATACACAGGTTACACTCCTCTTATCTATCCATTTTATGCTTTTTCTTTTAATTGATTTCAGCTTATTTTAGTTTGACATGTATAGCTTGATCCTTTGGGATCATAATCTACATTAACTCCCTCGGGCAAAAAAGGTCCTTGATTTTTTTTTTAATCTGAAATTCGTGGATCCACCTGTGAATCATTAGGTGATTGTTTTCATAAAAAAATATAGAGTTATTTAACACAGATCTTGCCCTCCAAAAATTGGATGTTCCCTGGTCAATCATGGAAGTTATTATTTTTCAAGCACGCACACACACACACGCACAAGAGAGAGAGAGAGAGATAGAGAGAGAGAGAGAGAGCAAAAGTATACAAAGAGAGCAAAAGTATACAAAGAGACCGTTTACTTTTGGTATAAGGAGGTCACAATCACTTTTGTCCATCGGATTTCAAATCGGGTAGTTGTGAATGTGTCATTGATTAGGTTCAAAGTTCAAAGAAAAATTTCTCAAACTCTATGACACACCCTAAGTTGTCTAATTCAAAATCGGAAGGCTAGGGATATTTGTGACCTCCTTGTATCAAAGGTAAATGGTCTCATAGTATACAATTCTTGTATATATATATAAAGTTGGTCGCAATTTCAAGAGGCTAAATCCCCAAAATTTAGTGTCTTAAAAATACTTCTACGATCAGTTTTAAAGGGAGTAATGGATGGGGAGCTGCAAATCTTTTCAATTTCATATCCTGGAAATTATAATTTATTCACTCTCAACCAAAATTGATCAGATTTTTGTCCTTTCAGGATATAGCCCGATTAACATTCATTGCTTTGCGCAACGAAACGCTCGAGAAAAAGCTTCTGACTTTTAGCGGACCTCGTGCATGGACGACACAGGAGGTAATCTAAAAGCAACCTTTTCATGATGAAGGGGTTGCGAATTTACTATGTTTTAAATTTCAAGTAAGTGTCCTGTTCAGTAAAAAACATCCTCTAGACCACACTATATTTCACAATTACTTGTCCTGATTCAATTTTGTTCTGTCATTGTAAATTTGCAAGAGGTTTTACTGGGTTTAACCCCAATAATATTGTGCTGAAGAAGGTGATTTGAATGGATCTTACATGTGGAAACTTGTTTGGATTGTCTACTTCCATTATTCAACCGTGAAAGATTGATCCTAGGAACAAATAATAAACCTAAGAAGAAATGGCATCTTTAAAGTCATAAATTAATCAGTTACTATTTATGAATAAGTGTCATATTTTCGTTCCTGGCTATTTATTTTTGTCTCCTTGTTCCACTGTAATACATAGCATCAGTTTCAGTAGTTCAACTCTTGAAAAAAGAAAATGCTAAATAAAGGATGTTCATTTGTCTTTCCATTTCTTAGATATCTACTTCAACTATTCAATCTTAAGTGCCACAACACAAACATCAGTGTCTTCAAATGAGGAAATCAGATTTGCTGCATTTCTTATGCATCCAAATGGTAAATTGAGGTGATATGAGAGTGAGGTTGCTTTCTCTTGTGGATCCCAGGAAGTTCATTTTTCTTTCATGTTATATTTCTTTTTTGGTATGTCGGCGATCAATATCTTTTCATGGATCCCTTTTCTACATGCTAGTAACTGATTCTAGGGCTTACAAATAAAATATCCAATAGGCATACTGTCATTACGCAACTTAACTAACATTGAAGTGTCATACAATCTCTTGTATGGATAAGAGCTGCCAATCTATACTGGAAACTTGCATACAATGGAAGCAGCGAAGTTATTGCTCGTCAGTAGCAATCCATTAGTGATAACAATTGGTATATATGACTTCATATTCTTCATGACAGTTGCATGATGCCTGCGGTTTCCTTTTTCGTTCTTTTCTTTTCTGATTTTCATATTCATCAATCAATACATAGAAGCCACCATAGCAGTATGGTTTGTTGTTGTAGATACTTATAATTATTCTCCAACACGGCCATCATGTGAAGGAATTATTCTATTTTTTATTCTTTGTGGTACATTTTAAAATTACAAATGCATATCAAAGTTGCTTTGATATCTATAATCTTAATTTGGTTAGTAGTTACTACCAGTTAAGATAAATGTGTAGTAATCAATCAAGTCCCCTAGTGAATTCTTTTCACTTCGAAGTTTTTTGGGACAGATTTATAAAGGCAGACATCAAGGTTGCCTCAGTTTTATTTGGTAACTAGCTGTTAATGTGGATGTGTATACGCAAAGGCATATCATCTTCCCAAATTTGGTTTGGTGTAAGAGTACAGAGACAGAATTGAGGCAGAAAACCTATTCATCTATGGATAGATCATGGAACTATTCTTTAATGATTATTTCAGTTATTGTTTCAGGTCATAACTCTTTGTGAGAGGCTTGCTGGACAAGATGCAAATGTGACGACAGTTCCTGTTGCAGTCTTGAAATTCACACGCCAACTAACTCGATTTTTCCAGTGGACAAATGATGTGGCTGATAGATTGGCATTCTCCGAGGTAATAATTGATAACCACCATTTTCACTAATTGAATAGAAAAAAAAAAGTTCCCATTCTTTTAGCATATGTTTCTGATAAAGAGCATTTGAATTCTCGTCGAGTTTTTGTATGCTGGTGTTTTTCTCCCTTTCTGTTTGTCCTTTATACAAATTCCTAAAGAAAAAGAATACTCAATCCCAAGCACTATAGAAGATTCATAATCCTTATGCATGCATGCATGCAGGCGTGCACACATGGAGAGAGAGAGAGAGAGAGAGAGAGAGAGAGAGGGTGGGGTTGGGTTTGCAATCCTCGTCTCCCCAGGATCATTAGGATACTCGTATACATCCCTCTCCCATGGTCATTAATATAATGGTAATATGGTATTCTTTCCTATTGCTGGAAAGGATTGCTTCTCTTGAGGTGAATGGTTGTGCTGGATAGTATAGGATCTTATACATGGTTACTGCATTTCAGGTTCTTTCGAGTAATACAGTTTTCTCAGTTCCTATGGCTGAGACATTCAGTCTTCTAGGTGTGGACCCAAAAGACATCGTCACCTTAGAGAAGTACCTTCAGGAGTACTTCACTAACATCTTAACAAAACTCAAGGATCTCAAAGCTCAATCCAAGCAAACCGACTTCTACATATGAAAGAAAGGTCTCTCTTCTGGTGTTTGAAAATGTGTAAATGGGTTGGATTATGTGCAGTATCCTCCACAGCCAGATACGAAGAATTGTAATGCATGAGAAGAGATTTCTAGTTGTAAGTTTGTATGTTTCATGCTTGGTGTTGTAAGTTTGTAAGTGCAGTATCGTCCACCCTGTCATCTCTCTCTCTCTCTCTCTAAACCTCCTATGAGCCTCGCCTCTCTCTCTCTCTTCCTTTGCGGACACTCCCTCTCTACCCTTTTTCCTTCTCTCTCTTTCTACCCACTGTTCGAGCTCTCTCTCTAACAGAATTTTAGAATATGGGGATCTTTTTATCTAATTTCTTTTGTTTTGGACCATTAAAACCAAAAGTTGTGTATGCATCCTGGCCGTGGAGCTCCTTTCTACAAGCGGCATTTCCACGATGGCTTTGATAAGGAATTTATATCTATTCCATGACAGAATATAATATAGCGTTTATATAATAAATTTTTTTTAAAAATATTCTGGTAGATGCCTAAGAAAAACGATCCATCCGATAATATCCTGATAACGTTTATTAATGATGATATCACAATATCAATAGAGAGTATAAGATGAGACCGTTTACATTTGATAGTGGAAAGTCATATTTACTCGTAGTGGAAAGTCATATTTATTTGTAATTGATTATGCTCAGATTTTAAATTCAATGGGCAGGAAAGATTGCGACTTTTTTGTACCATACATAAATATTATACACCGATGACAATAATCGGCACTAAGTTTCTGTACCATATTCCTCGTACAATTGATGCTTAATCGAGTCTTGGAACTTCATCCTTCAATGCACGTGCACGACGAAAATGGAGAGAGAGAGAGGTTTAAGATTGGGTAAAGCTTTTTATGTTCTCCCTATAACATAGAAATTGTATCCTCTCTCTACTATCCAGCCGTCCATTTGTTTTATCAAGAGAGCCACTCACCGTTTGATCTTAGGTCCAACGTCTTAAAAGTATTTTATTTTTAGTTTTTTTTAATACAATTTTTTTGAATATGAAATTTGGAACATGCTATCTTGCACACCTATAAAAAATATTAACAATAATTTTTTGATAAAAATAATGACCAAAATACCTCTTGAAACTTTGAGGGGTATTTTGGTCATTTTATTTTATTAAAAATAATTTTTTATATTTTTCATTAGTGCGAGTTTAATAGAGGAATGGACGTCCAAAATTTGGTGTCAAAATAGTTTATAGAAAAAAAATTAAAAATAAAACAGTGTATATACATGACATTGTGATTGGGACAATATCAGCCCTCCATTACAAAATGGATGGTTGGATAAGGGGGTGGAAAGAACTTCTATGTTGTAGGGGAGCTTTCTATATTAAATTTGAAAACCTTGGTGCTACATACAACTGTCAAAGTTAGACCTCGGGGAGATGGACCCTTCCTTTAGGTGGAAGCTTCAAACTGAATTTTGATGAGAGTTCTTTAATCAATTTTGATGGGAGTTCTTTGAGGAATCCAAGAAAGGTAATCTGGTTCTTTATTCATACTCAGACCTGTGTGGTGATGCTATAAGTAATAAAGCTGAATTCCTGGCTTTATTATAAGGGCTGAAAATTTTGAATGAGAAGTGTGAAGAGTTATGTTGGATAGTAGAAGGAGATTCTTTAAATGCTATTGATTGGTGATGAGATCTCCTTGGAATTTGCGGGAAGTAGGGCTGAAAATTTTGACGGAGAAGTGTGAAGAGTTATGTTGGATAATGGAAAGAGATTCTTTAAATGTTATGAAGCGGTAATATAAAATTAAATGGGGAGATCTCCTTGAAATTTACGGGAAATAGAATTTCTGGACCTAAAGGGAGATCTCTTTAGAATTTGCGGGAAGTAGAAGTTTTAGACCTATGTCGAAATCATGTGATTGCTTTTAACTGTGTTTATCGTGAGGCGAATGACGAGGCAGTCTCACTGGCCAAAGTATGAGTTCTTTTATCTTATGTGGCTATTTCTTCAGCTTATGCTTTGTAAACTCATTGTAATTATCTTATTCAAATAAAATCCCCCTATTTTTGCCAAGGAAAAAAAGAAAAAAAAAGACTTTGAGATTGTAGTAGTGGCATTCGAGAAAAGTCTAGTTCTACCCCAAGGTTTTGGGACGTCCTCAAGATTAGGCAAAACTAACCCTAGAAAGATCCCCATCAAAAGGAATGAGAATTTATGTTTGGACACGGTTTCTATGCGACTGCTTGGCAATAAATATATTTTTTAAATATAATTTGATCACAAATTTTAGAGAAAATATAATCTTTAACATGGAAATTATAAATATTGAAATTTTTTTTTGAAAACTAGAAATAATAATTATATTAAGAAATCATTTGAACCGTTAGTTGCAATTGTTTTTAGATGGACCATCTATTTGCATCCGTCTTCAAGATGGATGCTTTATACCTCTGGACCGCATATCCAAGCCTGCATGAAACAATTTTCCTTTATGTTTTAACCACGGTTTATGAAAAAAAAAGGGAAAATATCTCCATATTTATTATTTTAAAGGTTCATTTCTTGATAAACCAAAGTTTCAAAAAATGTCTTCTAACCCTTTGACCACTTTAAACCTATTTTTTAACTTAAACAATTGTGAGAAAAACATGTTATTTTCAAACACAATCCTTTATCTCTCTTCACTTATATACCCCGAACTACTCTTTCTTCCTGAGTCACTCTTACTCTCTCTCTCCGCCCATGTTTCTCCAAACACGTTGCTCTCTTTCCTCTTGGGAACCTCTCACCTCCATGAAACGCTTCTCTCTCACTAAAAGTTTGGGTTTGTTTGGCCTAGAAAAACATGTTTAAATTAGTTTGGGGGGTTAGAAGAAATAAAATCTACAAATTTAATGTTTCAAGATATCTTTTAAAACCTTGAGTCTATTGTGAAATGAAACTTAAAAATAAAGAGTATAAAGGTATTTCCCCCAAAAAAAAAAAAAAAAATTTAAAAAGGGCAGGATAGAATAGCATAATTGAATAGTAGGACAACATGGTTTTGCCCCATGGAAAAGTTCACAGAGAAGTATGAACCATCATCTAGGGGTGGTAATGGGTTTGGTGGCCCGATCTGCACCGTAAAAAAATTAATTCCTCGGGAACAACTGTGGCCAAAGCGCAGGCCACCACAGCCTGAGGAGCCAAGGCCAGGACCTGACTCGTCCGAGCTAGCATTTGTGTCCTTAAATCTTTTCATTTTCTTGTAGGGTCGGGCTTAAGCCAGGGGTTCTTTGGCCCTGTTAAAATCGCACAGATCTGGGCCAGATTAGGGTTAGGCTAGGGCCAGAGCTACCCGTTGCTGGCCCTACTATCATGTAAACTGCCAAATGGTTAAGGCCCTCGTTTCATGACAATCAATTTTATACCTATGATGGTATGAAATTGCTTTACGGGAAACCTGTCATTTGGAGAGATATTTCCGTTAAACCAAACACATGAAACTCAAAAAGAAGAAGTACGTCATGGAAAAGGCATAATCAGCTTTGATAAATTTGAATCAGACTTTTTCCCTTGTATTTTTCCCATTTATAGACAAACATGAGGCGTTTTAACTAACTGCCACGGTTTGGTACACGTGGCATCCACATCCTTGTTTATAGACTTTCATGCCCTTAATAGTGGAAACGACTAGTTTGGCTCACCCTAATATTTACTAGGAAAGGGTCCGGGTCGTCGTAGCCCACACCTACTCACCATGTCTTTCCATTCCTACCAGTAATCTACTTAAAAAATTGGCATGGACTGCCTTCCCATTGAATTATCAAAATGAAAAAAATAAAACCACTATTTTGGTTCAAAATTCAAATAAGTGTTTTAAAAATCACTTATCTAGATCAAAATCGCTCAATTAGATCGAAAATTAGAGGGGCTGATCCGATTCACATAATTTATCAGGAGCTGGCCGAGTCCTCTTGTTGAATCTCTTTCCCTTTTGTGCCACGTGTCCCATATTTCATCCTTGTTAATAAATCTCTCACCCCAACAATATTTTTTTTTTTTAATAAAACTCCTCGCCCCCACACCCACACGATTCTCTCTCTCTCCTTCATACACATTTTTTTAAACATCTTATAACTTTTGTACATTCTGTCTCATATCTTTCTCTTATTTATATCATCTATGATTTTTTTTTTTACCCTTTCTATCTCTCTCCTCCTCTTTTCTAATATCTGCATCATTTATTTTCTTAAAATATCTATCTTTCCCATATTTACATCATCTACCGTTTTCATTCAACCTTTCTATCTCTCTCTTCTTCTCTTTCATAAAATCTCTCTTCTATTTATTGTCGTAAAATCTCTAAGGTCTCTCAATTGTTTCTCTCTCTTTAGTTTCTTTATCTCAATGGTTTCTCCCTCTTTATTTTCTATATCTTGAAGTAACTCCCAAAAATGTATAATAAAGAAACCCATTATTTATCTTTCCCTGCGAACATTAACTCTTTTTTTTATATGTTACTCTTTTTTATTTTATCTAACTTGCATTACTTACAATTAATGCCTCCATGTAAGAACTCCCATCTTAAATCTCTCCTTTAATAGTTCATCTATTTCACTCATCTCTTTCTCCTTTAATCTCTCTCAATCTCTCCCTCCCAAACTATCTTTTTACCAAAATCCTCTTCCGTCCTCTCACACCATAAAACCTCATACCCCAGCCCAAAAGCTTATCATGACCATAAATAGCAAATCGTTGTTTAATCAAATCGGGATTTTTATGAAAGCAGTTTTACATGGCAACTTTTTGAATTTTTTTGAAAAAGTTGGTAAAAAATCACGTAGTTTTCATAAAACATTTAAAACACGTTTTTTTCATAATACGATTTAAATCAGACAAAAAAATCATATATTTTTTTTACCCATAATTGTTTTTTTTGAAAGATAATTTTTTGCCCTGTTTTGTGTATTGCAGCCATTGCTACTTTCATGCTTTTGAAAATAAAATATTATTTAAAACAAACCTAAAATATAAATTTTTATCCCCGCTGAGTTCTTCAAAGCCACATTGAAGGTATGCTTTTTTTTTTTTGCCCTTTCTTTTTAAAAAAAACTTAAACAAATAGATGCAAATTTCAGTTGTTATTATGGAAAATCATTGTGTAAATGAAATACTGTTTATAGCAAATCATTTTATAAAGTAAATCATTGTGTAAAGAAAATTATATACATGCAAATTTCTGTGATTATTTGTGATAATTGTTTTTATGAAAATACTATTTATGGCACAAATACTATTTATGATAATTGTTTTTATGAAAATACTATTTGCGAAAATAATATTTATGATAATTGTATTTATGAAAGTACTATTTATGATAATTGTATTTATGAAAATACTATTTATGAAAATTCTATTTATGATAATTGTATTTATGAAAATGCTATTTATGAAAATACTATTTATGATCATTGTTTTTATGAAAATACTATTTATGATAATTGTTTTTATGAAAATACTATTTATGATAATTGTTTTTATGAAAATGCTATTTATGATAATTGTTTTTATGATGAAAATACGATTTATGATAATTGTTTTTATGAAAATACTATTTATGATAATTGTTTTTATGAAAATACTATTTATGAAAATACTATTTATAATAATTGTTTCTATGAAAATAGTATTTATGAAAATACTATTTATGAAAATCCGTATTTTTTACTCGATTTTTTCATCGGACTTTTTAAAATGCAAACGATTTGTTTCCATTTTTATTGTGAGCCGATTTATTGATAGTCTCCGACTTGCTAACTATGATCATGACCCACCTTATCTTATGAGAAAACAATGGATTTATATATTTCTCAATTTCGTTTCTTTACTTATCGCTCACAAGGATTTTTTAGCTCAAAAATATTTTCCTAAGAGAAAAGTAGAAGGTAGGATGTCTATCTCTATCTTTATGTAGTATTTTTCAAATTGTAATATGATTTTTTTACATATAGAAAATAAGTGGTTTGATCTCTCTCTCTCACAGGTTGTGAAACTCAATTAAATTGAAAAAACTAAGGATTTCAAATTGTAATATGATTTTTTTACATATAGAAAATAAGTGGTTTGATCTCTCTCTCTCACAGGTTGTGAAACTCAATTAAATTGAAAAAACTAAGGACTTAGATTCTTGAATAGTTCTAATTTTTTATTATAAACTTGAACATAGTAATAAAGTAGTAGTATATTTTTCAAATTGTAATATGATTTTTTTTACATATAGATAATAAGTAGTTTGATCTCTCTCACAGGTTGTGAAACTCAATTAGATTGAAAAAATTAAGGATTTAAATTCTTGAATTGTTATAATTTTTTTATTACAAACTTGAAAGTAAAAATAAAATAGTAGTATATTTTTCAAATTGTAATATGATTTTTTTACATGTAAAAAATAATTCGTTTGATCTCTCTCTCACAAGTCATGAAACTCAATTAGATTGAAAAACACTAAGGATTTAGATTCTTGAATAGTTCTAATTTTTTATTATAAACTTGAACTTAATAATAAAATAATAAATATTATTACTTATTATTAATATTATTATTAATACAAATATTAATACTATTATTATTGTTTTGATTATATATAAGTTATTTATTTATGTTATTGTCTCTTCTAGTCGTCGTATTACGCCTTTATTTTGAAACAATATTTTAATTTTTATTTTACAAGTTATTTTTATAGTATAAGGTAAAGCACATGAATGTGGGGATGACAAGCCCCTACCCGTTTTTTGAAATTGTTTTTTTCTTAAGTTAGGTAAGAATAGAAGCCGAGACCTCAGCTAGGGCACAAATGATGCTACCGCCACGACCCCATCCCCATTCTCTTTTGTTTTCCTTTTTTATTCTTAAGTTAGTTTATATCAATTTTGTTTCTATCTAAATTTCACCCTTTATTATTTTAAATATATTTTGTTATATTTTTGTTTTTTATTAATATTTTAACATTACATTAGTTTTTTGATGGCAATAACAGCTTTGTCTTGCTATTTTCTAAGTGTATTATTGCCTTTTTTGAACTATTTATTATGAAACAAAATTACAGGACAAAATTGAGATAGAAGCAAAGTCGATTTATCATTTAATATAAGAATCACAAAGAAAAATAATCCTTTTTCTTTAGTAATCAATATTATTAGGCCTTACCTTATAAGATAAAAATAAAATAATAATAATAATTTATTCTTCTTATTATCATTATTTTATTTTAACAAAAATAAAATACTAATAATAACTTAATATTTATTATTATTATTATTATTTTATTTTTAAAATAAAATAAAATAAAATAATAAAAATAATAGAAATAATAGAAATAAAATAAAATAATAAAATTGTTTCTATTGGCCTTTGTATATTTTAACTATAGCTTTTATATTTTAAAAATTTCTATGAATATTTTAAGAGTATATTAGTTTCTTTAATGACAGTACTATATTTTTAAAGAAATATAGTATTCATTATGAATTTTGTCATAATTTTCTAATAGATATTCGAATATCTATATTCATTATTCATAATAGATATTCAAATATCTATATTCATTAAAAATCATAATTTGAATAATTTTTGAATATCTATATTTGAATATCTATTAATAATTAAAAATTCATAATTATTCAAAATATCTATATTTTAATATCTATTAATAATTCAAAATTCATAATTTTGTCATCAATTATGAATAATTTTTATAATAGATATTTGAATATCTATTATTTTCTAATTATAAATTTTGAATTATTAAAAATTATTCATAATTGATGGGTTGTGACGCTCATGCATATTACTAGTCTTTCATTAATTGAATGATAGTCTTTCATTAAATGAATGATATATATTGGCGGTGGAGACCCCTTCATGTTTGGATAATTCAGTAGGAAGACATGCCCCTTCCCATTTTTTCAAATATATTAGGGGAGTTCGTTTAAAGTGTAAGTGGGTGTGCCAATGGGATTGAAAACCATGAAGTGGTAACTGAGTATGGGGGTGCCACCATCACAACCCACCCCCTTTCCTGTGACAAAGTGATATTGAAGAGCATGAGATCGCCCAAAAATATCTCCAAGAAGGGGGGGCTATAAGTCCAAACCCTACTATCCTCCAAGGATTATGATCTTTGGAGGAGATTGTTCCCGGCCTCTCCTTCCCCGTATGCCTTGGGAAAGTGGATTGATTTTTCCCTAAAATGGTTGCCTAAATGGCATTTTTTGTATTCCTTAACTTAAATTCACCAAAGGTTATAAAGGTATTTTTGGCAATTTTTTACTTAACTGACCTAGGGTTAGAATGTAATTAAAAGAATTAGCCTAGGGTATGATTGGGCAAGGGTTTCTCTCTCGGAAAAGGTTTCTATATTTCTCCTATAACATAGAAGATCTATGCTTCCCCTACCATCCAGCCATCCAATTTTGATCAAGAGAGCCACTCAGCATTTGATCTTAGATCTGACGTTTCAAAGTATTACAAATTGTATTATTATGAAATTTGGTACGTGCCATCTTCTCATTGAGGCGCACTTATAAAAAATATTTAAAATAATTTTTTGATAAAATATAATGACCAAAATACCCTTTGAAGTTTTTAGGTGTATTTTGGTCATTTTATTTTAGTGAAAATATTTTTTTTATATTTTTCTCCAATGCGAATGTAATAGAGGATTGGACGTCCAAAATTTGGTGTCAAAATAGTTTATACAAAAAAATTAAAAATAAAATAATGTAGAGACGTGACATTGTGATTGAGACAATCTTAACCTTCCATTCAAAATGGACGGTTGGATAAGGGAAAATATATAAATCATAGAGAAAGCTTGCCCTTCTCTTTCTGGTAGACTTTATGTCACTAAAAAAAAATCTATATTCTAACCTAAAAAATAATCTCCAACCCCTCAATTGACTTAGGGTTGGTTGGGTTTTATAAAGAGGTGTTCAAAATAACTGTGGAAAATCTACTTTTTAAATGATACACAACTGGAAAATTAACTTTTCATGCCGTCTCGTTGTAAAAGGGTATTTTTGTTGGGTCAAAATGGGGAAAATATCAACCTATATCGTACAAAAAGCTTGGGACCCCATACGCATATCACCTCAACCGTTTATTTTTTCCTTTTTTTTTTCTTGAAGAGGCAAGCGTCCGGCTCTCCAAAATAATAAAGAATTGTCAAATGATTATTTCACAACAAATATCATCCAAAAAATCCAAGATTTGGGCGGGTTACAAATGGTTTTGCAGAAAAATGCCTAAAAATCAACTTAATGGTTTCTATAAATTTTTACAGGTCATTTTGCTGCATTTCTGCCCAATTTTGCTTATTTCAGCTCCTTAGAATAGTAAGGGATGATTCTAGGAGCATTTTTCCTCAAATGTTGCTCAAATATTTAAAGTATTAGATGAGTCATGGGTCGTTTATTGTATATGAAATAGTTTTCAACACGAGAAGGGAATAAGGCCGTGGTGATAGCACTTCCATTCCCACCACTAACACCACCCCACTTAACATCTTAAAAAAGGGGCCTGTCTTCCCCATTGAATTACTTAAAAATTAGTCACAAGACCTCAAAGTCATTCTCAATTTTCAACTTGATAAGGAATTCTCATATATGTACAAAAAAAATAATTGAGTTAGAAATTTGTGGAACCAAGTCTCATCACAAAGTTCCCTTTCTATATCGGCAGAAATCACCAGAAAACTAACTAAAGGTCATGAAATTTGCAACCTGCATAAAATCACGAATACCTCAACTTTTATATCTAGGTTTTAACTATAATTAGATGTAAACCCGAATGATACATACCTTGTCAGTGTCAAATACACAAGGAGGCAAAGGAAACTTTTATCTCTTGACCATTATATATATATATATATATATATATATATATATATATATATATATATATATATATATAACCAGAAATAACTTGCACAACAAAATAATCTATATTAAGTAACCTCCTATGAAATATAGGCTTTCCATATACAACAAATAAATATAAGACCTTAATCTCTACATTCTCCCTCAAACTGATGTTGGTTGAACAACATCAATTTGTGGAGGTTGATTGAACAATATCAGTTTGTCAATGAAATGGTCATAACGAGCATGAGTCATTGTCTTGATAAAAATATTAGTAATTTGTTGCTGTGAGGCAATATGTGGGAATGTAACTTCTTCAACCAGGAATTTTTCATGAATGAAATGTCTATATGCTTTATGCAATCTTGGAATACTGGATTGGAGGCAATGTGTATGACACACATATTATCAGCATACAATGGCATAAGAGATTGATGAAGAATATTGAGGTCATGTAAAAGTCATCTTCACCAAGTAATTTCACTACAAGCTAAGGATATTGTTCAGTATTCAGTTTCTGCAGAAGATTTGGACACAGTTGGTGTTTCTTACATTTCCATGATATTAGAGAGTCGTCAAGAAATATACACCATCCAATGATTGAACGTTGAGTGTCTAGGCAACCTACGCAATCCACATTAGCATAGCATAGGCTTGTAACTGGAGAGAAGAGTTAGAGGAGAAGAACATGCTTCTATGGTATGCAACTCGCAGATAACGAATGATACGATTGACAATTGAGACGTGGATGCAACATGGATCTGCAACAAATTGGCCGACGACGTATATTGCATGGGATATATCAGGACTTCTTATGGTGAGATAAAGTAAACCCCCAACATGTTGTCTATAAAGAGTGGGATCTGGAAACTTTTCTCTCTTGAACGTTATTAACATGTATATGTAATAAAACCAGAGATAAATTGCACCGCAAGTTAACTTGCACAACTAAAACTACAATGAGTAACTTCCTATAAAATATACACTTTCCATATATAACAAATAAATACGAGATCTTCAATCTCTAAAGTCAAAAAGTCGTCAAAATAAGGAACAACATATCCAAAGCCCGATTTACAATATTTTAATTACAATTACATATTTTAACTATAATCATTGATTTGGGTTGTTTTAATTAAAATAGTTCTAAAGAGTGGGTTTTGTTAATTTACAATTTTTGAAAAATTAGTGTAATAATCCTAAAATTTCAAAAAAAAAAAAAGAAAAAAAGAAACTTTTAAATAAGTGATGGTTCATATGAGCATGATGGTCCTTAGGGACCATCACTATTTTCAAAAGCCTTTACCTGGTTTAAACTTTTGCTCCCTTGCCACGTCCTTTAGTGGACATGATTTTCATGCATTAAAAGGGGACTTTTACGAGAAACCTCATATATGAGGTGGAGGCGTTTTAAAAGAAATTAAATAGGACGAAAGGTAAGACGTCGCTTAACAACTCCTTTCTCGCTCTCTCTCTTACAAACACAGTGAGCTCCTCTCTAGCCGAATTTTTATCAGAAGCTCCTTCTCAAATATTTTAGGTAAGTAACTTCATTATCTTGAAAAATAATCCTTTCCTTTTAAAAATGAAATGAAATAATTATTTCTACTTATTATCATGAATTTTAGGCGCAATAAATTTTATGCGCAAGCGACCCTATTATTTTGAAAAATAATCTTTTTAATAAAATTGTGATATTTTATCTATGTTAGAAATTTTAAATGCTGTAATTTTTAGAAATAAATTTATTTATTTTCTTGTCTATTGATAGAAAATTTTAGATACTGTAAAGTTATTAAAAATAAATGTGATATTTCTGCTGTTAGTAAAATTGTGAGATTTCTTTCTACTGTTATTTTTGAATATTTAGATATTGTAAATTTCAGGTGCAAATGTCAGCCTTATTATTTTTGCATTTGATTATAGCATTGTCTGTGAAATGTTTATTTGCAAATTGACATCCCATAAATTGTGATAATTCTGTATTCTTGAATTTCTATAAGAGTTTTTTTTTATACATATTATATTGGCAATTATGCTAGAATGTCTTTATGAACTGTTACTTTTCTAAATTTGAGCCAAAATATTTGACTGGTTATTTTTGAAGTGTTATTGAAAATGGTTGTTATTAATGGTTTCAGTGAAATTCATATTAATAATTTCAGTGATATGTTGAGTACATGATATTGCTGCTTTCGAATGTTTAAAGAGATTTAGAAATACTTTAAGTATGCAAGTGGACTCATCCGGTTCGTCGGTGAGGTACAAGGGGACCTATCTGATAAACCGGTAGGGATTAAGTGGACTCATCCGGTACGCCGGTGAGGTATAAGTGAACCTGCAGGGATTAAGTGGACCTATCTGAGACGCCGATAGGGATTAAGTTGACCCATCAGAACGCTAATGGGGTATATAGGTGACCTACTTGGGACGCCAGTAGAGTAATTTGTGAAATCCTTTGAATTATGCACTGTTGTTAAAATGTTATATGCATTTCTATTATTCAAATTATACTTAATTATGCATTTTTGAAAGTGAAATTGTTAATGCATTTCTGTTAGTAGACCTCGTTTTTGAAATATTGATAACTTTCAACCATGATTATTTTTAGGATTATGATGATCACTTACTGAGTAGCCAAACTCATCAAATTATGGTAAACATTTTTTTCAAGATAACTGCAGTTTCATTTTTGAGTGCTCGTCAAAATCAACTCTAGGAGATATTGTAGTTGTGCTTAAACTTTCTTTTATTACTTTGTAAGAATTCGCCATTGTAAATTTGTCCTATCAAGCAATGTATATATGTTTTGACTGTCACATATCAGAAATATCAGTATTGTAAATTCTTGGGGCGTGACAAATTTGGTATTAGAGCATTAGGTTTAAGATTCTTAGGAAATTTAAAAAGAATGTACTTAAAATCACATTATTGTGTGTACAGACCGGGATGAAGTCAAGATCCAGAATAGCTAAAGCTAATATGGAAGGAATTCACAAATCTTTGAAAAATATGGTTGCTCTAATGCAACATCAGACGGGAAATGGTGGGAATAATATCGAACAATTTAAGAAATTGAACCCACATTCTTTTAAGGGTGTTGTTAACCCCCTGGAAGCCGAGAGATGGATTATGTAATTGGAGAAAATATTCAAGGTATTGGAATGTCCTGATGATAAGAAGGTGACCTTCGCAGTTTTTATGTTAGAAGGTGAAGCACAACACTGGTGGCGAATGGCAAAAGGAGTATTGGTCAAAGAAAATAAACCCTTGATTTGGGAAGTATTTCTAAAGGCATTTAATGAAAAGTATTTCCTAGATTTTATTCGAGACAAAAAAGAAATGGAATTTCTGTAATTAATCCATGGAAACTGGACAGTAGCACAATACGAAGCCAAGTTTACTGAATTGGCCAGGTTTGCACCACATATGATTAATAATGAGGCCAGAAAGGTGAAAAAATTTGAAAGGGGTCTCAGGCCAGCTATTAAAAGCAGAATATCAGTCTTAAAATTGAGAACTTATGCTAAAATGGTGGATCGAGCCCAAATTGTCGAAAAAGATTTTGAAGATTACCAAAAGACGAAAAATCAGGTTAGACCCACACCATCTAATCGACATTAGCTTGAAAGGGCAAACAAGAAGCTAAGGCTCTTGCCACTTACAAGCCCAATAGAACCATGTAAAAAATGTGGGAAAAACTATGGATTGAGCCTTTGTTATTGGAATACTGGAGCCTATTTTAAATGTAGAAAATTAGGGCACCAGATTAGAGAATGTCCTAGCTTACATATGCAATAGCTTCCAAAGCAGGGAAAGATAGCTCAAAAGCCTCAGATGAAGGGAAGAGTATTTGTGATCACCCAGCAAGATGCTCAGGCCTCAAACTCAGTGATCCAAGGTACTCTTATTATCTTAAAAAAAGTAGCTTGTGTTTTGATTGATCCTGGATTTACTCATTCATTTGTGTCACCACACTTTGTATGCCACTTAAAGGTAGAACCAGAACAGTTATAATACATTCTAGAAGTAGCCACACCGATGGAAAATTCAAGTGATGCCAATATAGTGTACAAATCCTGTGTAATAAAGATAGAAAAAAAGGAACTGTTGGTTGATTTAATACTCCTAAAAATTCAAGATTTTGATGTAATCTTAGGCAAGGATTGGTTTTCTGCATCCCATGCAAGTGTTGATTGTTACAAGAAAATGGTTACCTTTAGTATTTCGAATCAACTAGTATTTTACTTCAATGGTATCAAAGAAGACTCCCCATCATATTTAATCTCCTGTATTCGAGCTAATCGCCTCCTTTGAAAAGGGTGTCAAGGCTTTCTTATCTATATCAAAGAAGATAGGAAGGAAGAGATAAATTTGGATACCACTCCGGTTATCCAAGAATTTCTCGACGTTTTCCTTGAAGAATTGCTAGGATTACCGCCTGACAGGGAAATTGAATTCTTTAATTGAATTATTGCCAGGGGTAGCCCCAATTTCTAAGGCACCTTGCAGAATGGCACCTGCAGAACTTAAGGAACTTAAACAACAATTAAAAGAATTATTAGATAAAGGTTTCATCAGGCCCAGTGTGTCACCTTGGGGTGCTCCCGTATTGTTTGTTAAAAAGAAAGATGGGATCATGAGATTGTGTATCGATTATAGACAGTTAAACTAAGTGACGGTGAAAAATAAGTATCCATTACCTAGAATTGATGATTTATTTGATCAATTACAAGGATCACAAGTGTTTTAAAAAAGTGATCTTAGATCTGGATATCATCAGCTTAAGATTAAAAGTGACGATGTTCCCAAGATAGCTTTCAGAACAAGGTATGACCATTATGAATTTTTAGTCATGCTTTTTGGATTAACCAATGCACCGGCTGCATTTATGGATTTGATGAATCGGGTCTTTAAGCCCTTTTTGGATAAATTTATTGTGGTATTCATCAATGATATTTTAATTTATTCCAAGAATCAGAAGGAACATGAGCAACATGTAAGAATGATATTGCAAATATTAAGAGAAAAGAAATTGTATGCCAAATTTAGTAAATGTGAATTTTGGCTTGAACAAGTGACATTTTTAGGGCATGTCATATCAAAGGAAGGTCTATCAGTTGATCCTTCAAAGGTTAAAGCCATTGTTAATTGAAAACAACCAAGTAATGTGACTGAAGTTCGGAGCGTTTTGGGATTGGTAGGATATTACAGAAAATTTGTTGAAGGATTTTCTCGAATCGCAACCCCATTGACTCGATTGACACAAAAAAATGTCAAATTTGAGTGGACAAGTAAATATGAGGAGAGTTTTCAAGAACTAAAAGCTCGATTAACTTCAGCACCTATTTTAACTATTTCTGAGGGGAGTGGGGGATTTGTGATTTATAGTAATACTTCACATAAAGGCTTGGGCTGCGTATTAATGCAATATAGGAAAGTAGTGGCATATGCATCCAGACAGTTAAAAGAATATGAGAAAAAATATCCAATTCATAACTTGGAGCTGGCTGCAATAATATTCGCTTTGAAAAGGTGGAGGCATTATCTATATGGTGAGCAATTCAAAATATACACGGATCATAAGAGCTTGAAATACCTCTTCTCTCAGAAGGATTTAAATATGCGACAGATAAGATGGATGGATTTCTTAAAAGATTATGATTGTACAATTCATTATCATTCAGGAAAAGCTAACGTTGTGGCTGACGCTCTAAGTAGAAAATCTATGGGAATCTTAGCTCATCTAATGATCCAAGAAATGAGATTATTAGAGGAAATAGTGGATTGGCATCCGACTTCATCCATTAGTGGTGTGGTAAGTATGATTGCCAACATTAAGGCAGAACCCCAATTAATTCAACAGATTCGATCAGCACAAAAGAAAGACCCTCAGTTTATAACAATTGTAGAAGAGGTGAAGCTGGGAAAAAGAGACGAATTCTCTATATATATTGAGGATTTGCTAAGATTCAAAGGTCGGATTTGTGTTCTGAATGATGAGAGTGTGAAGAAAGCTATCTTGGAAGAAGCACATCACTCTCGTCATACGATGCATCCCGGAAGTATTATACTGTATTAGAACCTGAAGAAAACCTTTTGGTGGAATAATATGAAAAAAGAGGTAGCACTATTTCTGTCTAACAGCCTAACATGCCAGCAAGTAAAAGCTGAGCATCAAAGGCCCGCTGGGTTGTTGCAACCTTTACCCGTGCCAGAGTAGAAGTGGGAGCACATCTCTATGGATTTTATCTCTGGCTTGCCTAGAACAAATTCAAGACATGATAGCATTTGGATCATTATGGACCGGCTGACCAATGCTGCCCACTTTCCGTCTAACAGCCTAACATGCCAGCAAGTAAAAGCTGAGCATCAAAGGCCCGTTGGGTTGTTGCAGCTTTTACCCGTGCCAGAGTGGAAGTGGGAGCACATCTCTATGGATTTTGTCTCTGGCTTGCTTAGACCAAATTTAGGACATGAAAGCATTTGGGTCATTATGGACCGGCTGACCAAAGCTGCCCACTTTCTACTGATTCGCACGACGTACACTTTAGATCGACTGGTCCAATTGTACATTAAGGAAATAATGCGGTTGCATGGAGTTCCGGTCAGTATTGTATCGGACAAAGATACTTGGTGTACTTCTAAATTCTGGGCTAGGCTACAGTTAGCCATGGGGACGAGACTCACTTTTAGCACTGCCTTTCACCCCCAAACTGATGGACAATCGGAGAGGACCATCCAAACCTTGGAAGATATGCTGAGGGCTTGTGTCATTGACTTTACAGGAAGCTGGGATGACCATTTACCCCTGATTGAATTTACTTATAATAATAGCTTCCAAGCCAGTATTCAGATGGCACCATATGAAGCCTTGTATGGAAAGAAATGCAGGTTACCCATCTGTTGGGACGAGGTTGGTGAAAGAAAGCTTTTGGGGCCAGAAATTGTCCAGGTAACCACAGATAAGATAGCATTAATTCGAGAAAGGCTCAGGACAGCCCAGAGTCGGCAAAAGAGTTATGCCGATGACCGAATGAGAGATCTTGAATTTGAGGAAGGTGATCGAGTTTTCCTAAAAATCTCACCAATAAAGGGCATTATGAGATTCAGCAAGAAAGGAAAGCTGAGCCCACATTACATCGAACCATTTGAAATCCTGGAAAGAATCGGAGGTGTCGCTTATAGACTTCCCTTACCACCCGAATTGGCAAACATCCATAATGTCTTCCATGTATCATCACCACGAAAATATCAGCCCGACCCATACCATATCTTGAAATATGAACCTTTACCGATCAGGAAGGACCTATTCTTCATTGAGCAGCCAATTTTGATACTGGATAGAAGGGTACAAGTGTTGCGCAACAAGAAGATTACTTTGATAAGTATATTATGGCAGTACCATTCAAAAGAATAGTCGACTTGGAAACGAGAAGACGATATCAAAGAAAAATATCCCTATCTTTTTCAATAATCGGGTACATAAATTTAGAGGACTAAATTTTTTTAACGGGAGAACAATGTAATACTCTTAAAATTTCAAAAAAAAAAAAAGAAAAAAAAGAAAAAGAAACTTTTAAATAAGTGATGGTTCATATGAGCATGATGGTCCTTAGGGACCATCACTATTTTCAAAAGCCTATACCTGGTTTAAACTTTTGCTCCCTTGCCACATCCTTTAGTGGAGGTGGTTTTCATGTATTAAAAGCAGACTTGTACGCGACACCTCATACAAGAGGTGGAGGCGTTTTATAAAAGAAAATAAATAGGACGAAAGGTAAGTCGTCGCCTAACAACTCCTTTCTCGCTCTCCCTCTTACAAACACAGTGAGCTCATCTCTCTAGCCGAATATTTATCAGAAGCTCCTTCTCAAATATTTTAGGTAAGTAACTTCATTATCATGAAAAATAATCCGTTCTTTTTAAAAATGAAATAAAATAATTATTTCTGCTTATTATCATGAATTTTAGGCGCGATAAATTTTATGCGCAAGCAACCTCATTATTTTGAAAAATAATAGTTTTAATAAAATTGTGATATTTTATCTATGTTAGAAATTTTAAATGCTGTAAATTTTTATCAATAAATTTATTTATTTTCTTGTCTATTGTTAGAAAATTTTAGATACTGTAAAATTATTAAAAATAAATGTGATATTTCTGTTGTTAGTAAAATTGTGAGATTTCTTTCTACTGTTGTTTTTGAATATTTAGATATTGTAAATTTCATGTGCAAATGTCTGCCTTATTATTTGAAAACTGATATTTTTGCATTTGATTATAGTATTGTCTGTGAAATGTTTATTTGCAAATTGAAATCCCATAAATTGTGATAATTCCGTATTCTTGAATTTCTGTAAGAGTTTTTTTTTATACATATTATATTGGCAATTATTCTAGAATGTCTTTACGAATTGCTACCTTTCTAAATTTGAGCCAAAATTATTTGACTGGTTATTTTTGAAGTGTTATTGAAAATGATTGTTATTAATGGTTTCAGTGAAATTCATATTAACAATTCCAGTGATATGTTGAGTACATGATATTGCTGCTTTCGAATGTTTAAAGAGATTTAGAAATATTTTAAGTATGCAAGTGGACTCATCCGGTTTGCCGGTGAAGTATAAGTGGACCTATCCGGTATGCCAGTAGGGATTAAGTGGACTCATCTGGTACGCTGGTGAGGTATAAGTGGACCTACAGGAATTTATTGGACCTATTTGGGACGCCGATAAGGATTAAGTGAACCCATCAGGACGCTGATGGGGTATATAGGTGACCTACTTGGGACGCTAATAGGGTAATTTGTGAAATCTTTTGAATTAGACACAGCTGTTAAAATGTTATATGCATTTCTATTATTCGGATTATACTTAATTATGCATTTTTGAAAGTGAAATTGTTAATGCATTTCCGTTAGTAGACCCCTTTTTTGAAATATTGATAACTTTCATCCATGATTATTTTTAGGATTATGATGATTACTTACTGAGTAGCCAAACTCATCAAATTATGGTAAACATTTTTTTCAAAATAACTGCAGTTTCATTTTGAGTGTTCGTCGAGATCAATTTTGGGAGATATTATAGTTGTGCTTAAATTCTTGGATCGTGACAATTAGCCTCTCTTTTGTCACAACTCGCCAGCCATGGCTAGTTTAGATCGGTCTAAAAAGAAAAAAAAAACTTTAAGAAAACTTAAAAAAAAGGAGAAAGTAATGGATTTTAAAAGATCTAGAAAGAAGAAAAAAAATAATAAAAAAAATAACAAAAAAGAATGATGAAAAGGAAGTGATGGCATTAAATATCTTCAAATGCGGGCCTCCAAGCTCAGCTCCTAATGATCAGTCCTTCCTCCTTTTACCGTTTCGGTTTTTTTAATCGAAAGTTTCTTGAACTCCGGTCAAGAATGTTGCCTAAGAATTTGCATCTAATATTTTTCTTTGACCAGAAAGACTTTCTTTTGCTCTAGGGATTACTGTATTTTCGTGCGTTAGGGTTTGAGGTCACCTATGGTTGGCTAAGGTTCAGAGGATATAAGATTGGGAGGGTAGGGTTAGGGTTTTTCATGTTTAAAAAGGTCCCAATGAGACTAAAATACGCCTTTTTATAGTAAATAATAATATCCAAAATAGTAAGGCGGTAGTCTGGGAGAATGGGATTCTTTTCATTTCATGCTCTCTTGTTTTGATGGCTTTGGGTCTATATGGATTTGAATAATTTCTCTCCCGCCTATTTGTATGTCACTCTACTAAATGGGATAGGATATTTGGGGGAATATTCTTATGCTGGACCATGGCTTGGGTGTAGACAATGGTTCAGTGTCTTATGGTTCACTAGGCTAGTGAACTTAAAGATTTAGGAATAAAACTAATTTCGGTGTCTCGAGTTTACTTTTGGGGTAAGTTGGAGAGAAGTTTAGGTATTTTTTTTTATTTTTTGTTTGGTTGGAAGGTATTTAAGTAGAAAGTAGAAAAAAAAAAAAAAAATTGAGTTGGGGGGGGGGGGGGGGTGGTGTAAGGAAAGTCTAGAGTTTTTTTGTTTTTTATACAATTTTGCCTATTGACAAGCCGGTGTGACAGAAAGGTACTCCTCCCAAAATTTGACAGAAAAGTAAATGGTGCTGGTTGGTCACTCAAGTGACGGGGCAGGGCAGTGCACGTCACCAATGAAGACGGGGGTGTGCATTTAATTTAATCAAATTAAATAATAACATGCTACGGGACCGAGCGCCCCTTCTTCTCCTCCTCATCGGTTACAATTTATTAGAGAATTACAGTAATAAGAGCTCTCATATACTCACCATTAATGCTGTTTGTTCGCTCTTTCGCATAGTTGAACTCCTGGATCAATAAAGTATAGAGAGAGGATCTTTTTTTTTTTTTTCACCCAAAATCAAACATAATCCAATTTTTTTTGACAAGAAGAATCCAATCTTGTTCATTTGAAAATATTCCTCGAAAGGAAAGTGAGAGACACATGGGTATCGACCTTGGAAGTTAGTCTAATTAAAAATCAAACATAATTTAATCTTGTTCACTGAAAAGAAAAAAAAGAATACGCTTCCTTGAGACAGACAGGTGAATACTGAAGTTATTTTCTCATTAAAAATAAAAAAATCTAATCTTGTTGACTGCCAAAAATAATAATCAGATAGAACTTTGAACTTTGAAGTGAAACACATATGGAGATTGAACTTTGAAGTTAATTGCCTAATTAAGAATCAAAAGGAAGCAGACAGATTTTTCTCTAAAGAAGGGGCATACCTGAATCAAATCAACGCTTATGCAGAGATTAAGCAACCAATTTTCCCACAAAACGCAGAGAATTATCAGAGAGAAGAATGTCAACCATGTTCATTCCACGTAAATGATGGAGTCTTGTATTTTGAACCTTAAAGCTGTGCTGTAATCACAAGAAATGTAAAAAAAAAAAAGAAAAAAAATATAGCTGCAATCCTAAGGATAATTTATACCCCTAATCCTCCCCTCGAACCACTCTAAATAAAATCTCTAAACTCTCTCCATTTACAAAAGTAACAAAACCGTAACTTTTTTGAAAGTTCCTTCAATATAACTCTCCCCTCCCATTCCTGAGTCACCGGAGTCCCCAAAACTCACCGGAAATTGACAAACAGCACTAGAAATTCAAGGTTGCTGCTGCTGGGAAACTCACCAGAAATTCGAGATCAGTGCTCCAAAACTAGCGAATGAATGAATCAGTGCCCGAGTCTTCGCCGGAAATTGAAGATCAGTCCCCAAAACTTGCTGGAATTCCAAATTACTTCACACCTATTCCAGCCCCATCCTGCAAATCCTCTCCACTGATGGTGAATCCCAATCGGCCGCCTTCCTCCTCATCGCCTCAAAATCTGCGACGCAGCTCTCAACTGTCAACCCCTTGATCTTCTTCCTAGCTTTCGCAAGGGACTTCCCGGCCACCTTATCGAACACCTCCTCCCACCCCTCCTCCCACGCTCCCGAAGCATCGCAAAGCTCCAGGCCCCCGCCCTCCCACTCCGTCCAGCTCCATCCCCTCTCTAAATTCCCCAAAATATCCCCTACGCACGGTCCCTTACAAACTGGCTTACAGGGCCTACACTTGGCTCCACTCAATGGCCGCTTGCTCCCGATTGCCGCCACAGGCACGCCGTATCTTGCGGGAGGGAACGAGTATCTGCGATCACTGATTATGCAGAAGGGCAATGTATGCATCACAAAACTCATGTTTTTTGTCAAAAATTGGGCTTTGAAGGCGGACTCAGAGTTCAGGGTTCGGAGGCCTGCTTCGTAGAGCGTAGGGATAAGGGAGAGGCGCGAAAGGGCAGTGCGCGATGTGTCGAGGTCACCAATGCCGAGCCGATCGTTGAGGCCTCCGAATTGGGAGCCAATGGGAACAACATATTTACGGGAGAGGAAATGGGAAGGGGAGAGTGGGGCGGACCAGAAGGAGTCGAGGCGTGTGCGCACCACCCAGTCATAACGGAAGCCGCTCTCGAGCTGGTGCTTGTCGATCATGGTCAGGCAGCCCTCCACCAGGTTGAAGTATTGCAAGAGGCCCTGCCATTGAAATTAAAAGATGGGGGTGACTACAAACATTCTCTCTCTCTCTCTCTACAAGTAAAAAATTACAGAAGGGAACATTCTCAAATTGAGGTTCAATCATTGGACCAGTCCTGATATTGGGAAATGGGTGATTCCTAAGTCTTTCTCTCTCTAGAAGGAGGGGGAGGTGAGAGAATGAGAAATGGAATTCTCTCTCTCTGGAAAAAATGAAATAAAAAAATTGAAGGGGATGAAGAGAGAGAACGGGGGCCAAATTCGAGTAAAAGATAACAGAAACATCAGTGACGCCTTTTCTCTCTCTAAAGAGAGAAAATGGAGGAGGAACGTAAGCGCGAGAAAGTTGTAAAGCCAGTGAATATATTCTCCACTTTCCTCTCATGAACAGGGTATACGGCCTCCCTGCATTTTCTCCCCCGGGGAGAAGAGAGAGAGAGAGAAATGTAAAACCGATGAATTCAGTTTTAGACAGATGGGGAAATCGAGGGTAACCATCAACCAATGATCGGACAGGGCTACCCAAAATAGCAATCCACAGAGAGAGAGAGAGAGAGAGAGAGAGCGAAGTGGGAGATTGGGGGGCTAAAAATAGTAATCCTTAGAGAATTTAGAGAGAGAGAACCTGTATTCCATTGGGTGAGCCATTGGAGGTGAGGACCTGAGCTTGCTCTATGGTCTCTGGTATTGGTTGGGGCTCAAATATTCGAACCCCTGCAATGTGTGGAGCTCGTCTAAGGAATGAGAGCTTGTATGAGTTTTTGTCAAGTGGGGCGTGCACAAAAATATCTGAATTCTCTCTGTAAACCCCAATCACTCTCTGTAAAAGAGAAGGACCCGTCAATTCGAACCTTCTCGCTCCACCCACCAAGCAGATCGCGATTCTCCCTATCTCTCTCTTCTTCTTCTCTTCTTTCTCACTCATCTTCTCGCTCTTCTCTCTTGGCACCGGCGGAGGGTGGGTCTGGGCGCCCTTGGGGTTCCATGAGGGGTTACGTTTTAGAGAGAGAAAGAATGGATTGTTGGCGTTAGAGAGAGAGAATGAGTAGAGGAGGATGAGGAAGAGGAAAAGGGGCATGAGGACGAAGAGAACGAGTCGCCAGTTGAAATCCATGGCAACCAGTAATTTCCCCATCGACTTCCTTACCATCTTCTTCTTCTCTCTCTTCTGATCCTCCTTGTTCCTCCTATCAACGCCATTTTAGAGAGAGAAAACGCCTCTGGTTACAGAGAGAGGGAGTTAATGGGTTTGAAACGGTTGTGGGGCGGCGACACGAGGGCTGCGTGTTGAGGGGCGACTGATCCATTTCGTTCTTATCGGTCTATTGGCGTGGACAGCGCGGATCTCTCATGGTATAGGAGCTGATTCTTTTTCTCATTCTACGGCCGAACTGACCGTGTCTCTCTCTTTCTCACTCGACCTTTAGAGAGAGAGAGAGAAAATATCACATAGAAACATAAAACATTGCATGTTACTCAACTGCAAACTATCTCTTCACGAGTTCCTTTCTTCCTGGCCATACATTTTTTTTTTTTTTTTTTATTACAAATTTGGAGTTTTTTTGTTTTATTAAAATAACTTTGGTAGTCGAATCCAATTATGGTACTTTAATTACATAAAAACTAATTCATGCGATACAAATTTGACTCCGTCTAATTTTTATGGGGGATAAGATTGAAGGGAGTTTTTATAGGGGATAGTAAAGTTCGCATAGGTTGTTATACAAATCTCTTTGGAGAGCAAAAGAGAGCTAGAGAGATAAAAGATTTAAAGAGAGAGAATATACAAAAAAGAATTAGAGAGAGAGAAAAGAGGTAAATATTAAAAAAAACTAAAGAGATAAAAAAATAAATATTAAAAAAAATTAGAGAGAACAAAGAGATGAGCGTAAAAAAATTAGAGAGATGAAAAAGATAAATAAAAACATGATGAAAGATATAAATATAAACAGTTAAAAAATGTTTAAGGCATTTCGAATACCATATAATATAAGTACTTAAAATGCCGTATAACATTTTAGTTTTTACAGTACTTTAAGTACCGTAATTGTGCTTCACGGTAATACGATTCTCGTGAAGGTTATTTTGAACAGAAAAAAAAAAAAATATAGATAAAGGTTATGAAAGTTAAATATATATTTTTGAAATAAATAAAAATTAAAGTATATTTGTAATACTTTTCCTAGTTAAGACCATCACGTCCCTCTCTCTCCCAATGCTATCACGCATCTCACTAATGATGGGTTTATTCTAATTAACAACATAGCGGCATCCACGTTACGACAGGAATAAAAGAAATGTTCGAATTGCACGAGCGCTTGGTTCTTTTTCTCTTATACAGAATAAAATACATCGATGAGATTTGATCACTTTATTTTACATGATAGATATGGGAATGTGCGATCTATTTCCTTAATTAACTATTTTTTTATATAAAGGGCCTCCATCCAATTCTTTAAATAGCGGGTGAGTTTAATAAGGGGTTGGTTTAGTATGAATGAAATACTAAAAAGGCATCGAGGTGGAAAAGTCCGACTTTTACTGCAAAGACCAAAACCACTTCCAACCTCAATGCAAAAAGCCCTTTTCCACTGCGGCTAGCATTAAAGTCCCTCTCCATCTCTCAAAATAATATCAGCATTTCTCCAACTAATCTTTCAACTCCTCCCTCTACACTATGGAGTAGCATTTAGAAAACCGGTGGTATGGAACCAACCGATTTGGATCGACCATCAGTCGGCCCAATCTGGATCTCATAATATAATGGGAATTGGCCGGTTCTCCATGAACTAGACGATTCTAACTGGGTGGCAGCGGGTCGGGTATAGGTTGGGTCTGGTTGGACCCGGATCTAGTTCCAAATAGTATTCAGGTTTAAGTTTTGGATCCAGACCCAATCCATCGAGTCCAAAAATTGGACCCATACCCATACTCGTCGGTCCTAGTTCTACCTCGTCAGGTTTCGGGTCCATTCCCACTCTCATTATGAGGTTTTTTTTTTTTACTTTTTTTTTTTTTATCATTATATACCCATATTATTGGCAACAATGTCACAAACATCAGCCATTAGATTTCAAACCGTCTGATTTGTCATTTAATGGCTAAAGATGACTACGATTTCTTATTGTATACAATCCTTAATGCACCCAAACGAATAAAGATTAATGTAAAATGTTTTATCGCCAATGGTTTATGGACCTGAATAGTGTTAGGGTCCAAGATTTGACCCGAACCCTACCCGTCAGGTCTAAATGCTGGACCCATACCCAACCCGTGTCGGGTATATCCAGCAGGTCTCGGGTCGGGTCCAAGTCCATTGCCACCCCTAATTCTGACCGGTCCATATCTTTGACAAAGAACCAGTGCGATGGCTCGACCTTTTTTTAAATTTCTCAATAGGAAAAATACATATTACCAAAATACAGCTGAAATAAATAAATAAAAATATAAAAAATGCAAATTCTAGCGGTTGATCAACATATCATCTACTAAATAACCCCTGCTTTCATCCAAATATAAATTATTTAAAAAAAGTCCATAGTATTCTTGTCAAAGATAAAAAACGAGAAAGAAAAAATTAGAAGTTGTACAAATTGAAAGAAAATTGGGCAAATACATATCCTTATCATGCCTTAAACAGTTACGACCGAAATCCCCAAGAATCTCTTTGTTAGAAACTCATATCCGATTCGAGCTCCAAATCAAGAAAAGTCTCAGATTTTTTAAATTTTTTATTTCATAAAATTAGGGCTTCGACTCAAAAAAATGGAGGTATAGATATTGCAGGTCGATGAGAAATGACCATCGTTAAAGACTTTTTGAAGAAGTGGTCGGAAATTAGAAAAAATAAATAAATTAAAATGTGAAACGGATGAGAAAAATTACAAATAACTTGTTATAAGATGTATTATTTTTAAAATTTAAAATTTATATTCTTCCTATCCACAAGTCATGAGCTCCAAATGATCAAAGGTTTTCCAATATCCAAACACTCTCTTCTACCGTTTCTTTTCTTTTTTTTTTTTCTTTTTTTTTGTAGTTTCTAGAAGGCTTTTTAGGTGCACCTTACTTGAATGGTATAAAATGGACGTCTTATAAATTGGAAAAGTATATAAAGAATTTGGTACAGTATATAAGGAGGCCATTTACCTTTGATACAAGGTGGTCGCAATTAATCTTGACCATTAAATTAGAAATTAGGTGACTGCATTTATTTCATTGACCATGCTCAAAGTTCACAAAAAATTCTCGAACTTTATAATCTCAATTTATAAAATCCCAAATAAACTTCTCCTTTCTTTTTTGTTTTTTTTTTTAGGTTAATTCAATGGAGAAGACATGCCCCTACCCGTTTTTGTCAATAGATCAAGAACTTACATTTTGAAGGCGTTAATTATGGGTGCCAGCGATAGGAATGGAGACCACGATGTGTTAACTGGGTGTGGGAATACGACCACCACGACCCCATCCCCTTTCCTAAATAAACTACTCCCTTTTAGCAATATAACACACATATATACCATTGTTTCGTACATATAGTATTTTTTTGTAAGGTATTTTTGGTCACTAAGAAAGGTGTAACATGACCTGCATGAGGCGTGACATCACCCACATGGAGCATTAAATGCCACTAGTGTACTAGATGTGAGTAATGTCATGCTTCATGTGGATGACACTACACCTTTCCTAATGACAAAAAATACTCGTATTAAAAAAATGATCAATGTACGAAACAATGATATAGAAGTGTCCAAAATTGTTGAGTACAATGATAAATTATTCTATAATGTGAGTACCAGTGTTCGCAAAATCTAACCGGAATGGTTAACCGGTCAAGGGGCTATGAGAGGTTTGAACCGGAACCGGACTAACTAGTGCGGTTAACTAGACTAACCTATCAAGTAGATTTTTTTTTAAATGGATAGAAAAACCGCCAAAAAAATAAAAAATAAAAATAAAAAATAGAAAAACTTAGATTAAGTGTATACTATCATATTACATACATTTATCTTACCAAAAAAATTTAAAATAACTTTTTTTATAAATTAATATTTGAATACTATGGAGATATGCTAGACAATTTATAATTTGACATTAATTCAATTAATGAAGTTACAAAGTTCAACTAATAATGGCTAGTAGTATTGAGAATGGCAAGGAGGTTCATAGTACTATTGTGTTTCACTATCAAGATTTACGGGGCGAAAAACTTGAGTAAGGCCTGGTGGAGTCTGTAATGCCATAGTTGTGCCCCCTTGCTAGTCATGAACATTTCCCGTGTTACTCCTTGGCCAAAGTCTCCTAGATTCATCCATCTTTTGTGCTCTCTCCCACCCTGTTCTGTGTTACCTCCACTCTGTTCTATGTTATGACCCTCAGTAGCTTCAATATTATCATCATCATGAATAACCAGGTTACGGTGACGGCTACGGCTTTGTCTCCCCCTTGTCGAGTAACTGCTACACCTCGATGCCTGGACTTCCTCTCGAGCCAATCTCAATTGAATCTTCCTGATCATCGAGATGAAAATGATAAGAGCAATACAAACATACCCAACTCTATGTGTATACTTCCGACTCGAAAACCGAGCAATGGAGCCCCAACATTCTCTGCAAAGTGCGAACCCTCCATGGCTTGTGCTATTTAAATGAGGAATTAACCTGATCAAAAAATTAACTTGTTTTGCCACAGAATTTGTGCCTTTCGTAGACATGCAACTTAAAATGTAGAATTAAGATGAAAAAAGTTTATACAAGATTGCAACTTTAATATGAAAAACATATATTTTTTTAAAAGAATATACAATATTAAAAACAATCCAACAAGCTCACAAAAAATATATAACATTAAAAAGAAAGAATATATATATATATATTCCTCATATTCAACACAAAAAACATATTTTTATAAAAAATATATATAACATTAAAAAAGAAAATATATATATATATTATTTTCTCACATTCATCACAAAAAACATATTTTTATAAAAAATATATATAACATTAAAAGAAATCCAACAAGCTCACTAAAAATATATAACATTAAAAGCAAAGAAATTTTTTCCTCATGTTCATCACAAAAAACATATTTTATATAAAAAAATATAACATTAAAAAAAATCCAACAAACTCACCAAAAATATATAACATTTAAAAAACATCATTTTTATTGAATTTTGTTTTCTTAATAAACCCTAAAATCGAGCCAAAACCATCAAGAACGCAAAAAAATTAGAGTCCAAATCAACCCCAAGTCTTCCATTTTTTTCAACAAATTGACAGGGGGGGGTATGACAGATACTTCCATTACAATTTAAATGCCCAAAATTTTATGAAGATCCAATCACTATTGAGATTTTTCTTCAAAAAAATGCGGATTTTTTACTTCACAAAAGTTTAAGGAAAGAAAAGCAACTAAAAAAAATCGGTCTAAAAACATTTAATCAATTATAAATCAACGTACCTAGTTTATTGGGAAAGTTACATACATAGCCGTTATAGTTTTCATTATTACGGTTCTACCGAATAGTTTCCGTCATTACCACCGTATCCGTTTATTTGTGTCGAAAAGGAAATTTAAAAAAAAGACAGACTTTACGTTCAACAACTAAATTCAAAGTATTTTCGATTGTTTAACAACAAAAAACAGAGTCAATTTCAGTTTTTGAATAACCGAAAAGTTAAAAGTATCGATTCTTCAAGAACCGAAATTTTCTTTCTCTGCCTCTCTCTCAACATTACATAGGTAAAAATGGTTTTTTTTTTAAAACTCTCTCTCTCCCTTAAACCCAGGTCTTTTTTTTGGGTAAATTCATAATCCCTGAGATTTCTCTTAGGGGCTCAAACTAGTTGTTTTCCCTTAAACATGACTTCAAAGAGACAGAGAAAGAATACGCCACAAGATTTCTCCTAATCTCATAATCCCTAAGATTTTTCTTAAATTTAGGGGCCAAACTAGTTGTTCCCCTTTGATTTTATGGGATAACTATGACTTCAAGGAAGTAGAGAAAGTACGCCACAAGAGAGAGAAACATTTTTTGGTTATTTAACAATAGAATTTAAAATTTTCGGTTCTTCAACAACCGAAATTTTTAAATTTTGGTGCATTAAATTTTGAAATTTTCGGTTTTTCAAGAACCAAACTTAGTGTATTTTTCGTTGTTGAACAACCAAAATACTTTGAATTCGGTTGTTCAACAACCGAAAAAAGGTAAAGTCTTCTTTTTTAAAAATTTCCATTTTGACATGAAAAAATAGACACGGTGGTAATAACGGAAATTATTCGGTAGAGCCGTAATAACGGAAACTATAACGGATATGTATGTAATTTTTCCTAATTTATTTGATAGATGAAGCGTTGATGATCAAACTGCACTGATCAATTTGATAAAAATTGATCAATTGATCGATCAGAATCAATTTGTTTTGATAAAAAAACAATTCTTCGAGCGGCAATACTTAGGGCCCAAAAAAAACCTGAAATCTTCATCGTTTTGGAAAAATTGAAATATGTAAACGATGAAGCCTTCAACAATGAATCAAAGCCCTACATTTTCATGAAAATCTATGAGGTATTGAAGCTGCATTTGAGGGAATGGCAGAAATTTCCAATTTTCAAAAATCCCCATTTCAGTCCGTCAAGAATGGTATGTTTTCGACTTTTGATTCAATAATCGATGATTTATAGAAATTTTTCGGTGTATAACATCAATAATTCACCGACAAAAACAAAAAACACGAGAAAATAGAATAAAAAAAAGCTACAAAAGCTTATTCACGGGTTATGTTAAAAATAACAAGGCTTGTGTCAAATAACAGCCATTATTTACTACTCTACTGTTATTTACGTTATATGGGGCGTTATATAGGCTAACCAGTCCAGTTAGCTGAAACCGGCCAGTTTTGCGAAAAAACAACCGTTTTAGGGGGGCTAACCAGCCGGTTTTTGTACCCAATCTTTTTGCAGCTCACCATCTAACAAGTAGATCACCAAAACCGGCCCTAATCGGAGTCTCCACCCCACCTGAAGCGATCTAACCGGCCGATTCCTGTTCTAACAGGCCGGTTTTACTAACACTGATGAGTACCTTAAGATAACCCTATATCTAATCTCTCTCTCTCCTAAAGGCTTCGACACGCGCGCTTCTTTCCCTTTTACTTTGCTTGCACGTTCTTTCAAGTTTCAATGTTCTTCACCTCACAGGCAAAAAAGCGAGAAATCATCTTACTTAACGAGGTCCAAGGCTAAGAGCGGTTCACTTATGCCAAATTGAGACCCCTACATTCCTTTACACTTACTACGGCATAATAGCTATGGGAATATATATAAAGAAACTATTTACGGCATAATAGCTATGGGAATATATATATAAAGAAACTATTTACTTTTGCTACACGATGGATATAATTTTTTTTGTTTGTTTTCTTTTATAATAAATAGAATCTTTTTTGTAATTTTTTTGTCTGTTGGAATTTAAATCGTATGATTGTAAATGCATTATTGATTAGGCTCCAAATTCAATTTTTTTTTTGAATTTCATGATACAACTTGAGCTGTCCAATTTTAAGTTATATGACCAAATGTAATTGCGACCTCCTTATAACAAAAGTAAATAGTAACTATGCATATTATCCCATAGGTTTTCAGTTTTGGTGGGCAACAATGGGATTTTAAAAGGTGACGACAACAGTCAAGCGTTGATTCCCTTTTTATAAAACTTCCACATTGGCAATAGTTTACATATGCGGTAGTGATTCTGCTCAACAACCAAATATTAACAAGTTTTTTTTTGTCTATGATTGCGATAGTGGTTTGTTTATATATAATTTATGTATAATAGTGATTCGGTAGGAGGTTGCTTATCAACTAAAGACAGAGAACTTTGTTTTGTTTTTATTTCTTTTCTCTTGTTTTTTTTGGCATAAGAGGTCTCGCTTTAAACCGTCAAATGTCAAATCGTAAAGCTTAGGATGTGTGGTAAGGATCGAGATTTTTTTTTTTGTTTTTTTCAGAAAACATTTGAAATGTAACGGCCACTACTGTTGATGATGACCTCATACCACATATAAATAGTGTTATTCTGTAGACTTCCTTTTATTATTTTAAATGTGCTCTAACATGTGATCTCCATGCTTATAAACTGAAAATCATATTAAGTAAGGAAACGTATAACATGGGGATTGATAAGTTGTAATTCGTTGAAAATCGACCGACATAACCTCTTTTCTGGGCCATATTATGAAGATTAAAAGAGATTCCACAAAAGAAGATGAAACATAATACACTTACGCAGACTAGGCCCACAGGCCTCGCACAGGCCTCGCACCAAGAACTGGTGCAAGTCAGACTGATGAATGGAACTTGCCCTCTCTCACTTTAAAAAATGTTCCCTTAATTTGAAGTTTTTAAACTTAATTATATAGACATTTGGAAGTTTGGCAGTTGGAAAATTAGGGTTTATACGGTCTTGATCTACGAGTTCGAGGCCTTTTAAGTGAATTATGGCTTTGGATTGTTAGGACCGGGATTTGGAATCTAGGATTAGGTTTTTAGGAGTTTCTCTATGTTAGGTTTGGTGATAACCAAATCATTGTATGCATACTTTCTTTTAAAAAATTAAATGTATTATTGTAAAAATAAAATAAACTTTATTGAAAAATATTATTTATAAAAAAAAAGTCAATGAAGGCATAATATCCACCCTTTTGAAAGGTCACCCTTTTGAAGTTTTGACGAGGGATTTCTAAGATAAAAGTAGGTTTCTATCTTCAAGAGAGAGATGACTTTCGAGAGAGTGACGGTATTCTAATGGGTTTTGGGTTAGTACAGCTTTTACCTCTAGAGAGAGAAAATTCCTTGGTTGCTCTCAGTAGCGGTTTTGCTGTAGGAAACAAGGTAAAGATTGATGGTGTAGCTCGGTTGAAAGAGCAAGTTTAAAATAAAAGATTGGGAATAGTTTTTTTATCGATGTTTAAAGAGAGGTATCCGTATAATCCAAAATTGTATTCTTCATTGTGATAGTGGATGTGTAGCCCTATAGGATAAACCACGTAAATAGTATGTTATTGTGGTGTGTTTTTTATATTTGATTTTTTTTCTCGTAATTGATTTATAGCTATATTCATCTATTTTGTATTTAGCCAATTATTTATGCGATCGTGAGTAGGATCCCTGGGATTCCCATGCAAGCTAAGGATTCCCAAAACTCATACACTCTAATCGTGATTAAGGTTAGGGTTTGTAGGATTTGGAGTCTAAGGGCGTAAAAGTCCCCTAAGATCGATTCAGTGATGTTACTTATTTGAAAGTTTCTAACTGCCCTCCCTAAGGTGGTGACTCAATCTGGGCCACTCATTCGACCATGCTGCATATCAGATTTATGCGACACAATTCATATGAGGCGTGTCACGACCACAGTTAGCAATTCGGCGGTTAATCACTGAATTTAAAAAAAAATCGACGCATTTTTTTAAAACGTTTTAAACGTCTTTTTTTTTTTAAAGTTCGTCCAAAAAAAAGGTTTATTTTTTATAATACCGTTAAAAACACGATTTTTTGAAAAACTAATAAAATGGGTCCAAAAAAAATATCTGCGAAAATTACTAGAGAGAGAACGGGGAATTGCTCTCTCTCTCTGTGAATATCTCTCTGCGTGTAAAGATGTCTCTCTCTCTATCGATTTTTGTCTCTCAAGGAAACTATTATCTCAAACTTTATGGCGGCGTTCAAAAACCACTCGAAAAAACCGCTTTTGAAGAAAACCAACTTCTGCGAACAAACCAGAGTCTCCGAACCTAAGACGAAGCGTTTGATCGAGGAGTGAGGCGTACGAAAAATGGAGGAAAATATCCATCCGACAAAGGTAAGTTCTTCATCCGCTCAGTTCTTGGTTTCTGCATCCGATTTATGTATTTCTTTAATCAAAGGCCATTCCAGTGCTCAAACGCACCTGAGAAAGATCATAAGCACCATTTTGCTGGCCGGATCTTCTTCTCGTCAGAGAATGTAACACAGCCTGAAAATTTCTTCAAAGAATCAAGTTCTGTGAAATTTAAGGCTCAGTGGCCGGAAACACGATTTATCGTCGGAAAAATGGTCTGGGAATCGACCTTAACCTGAGGCTAGGGTGCTGTGATGATAAAGGTGTCGGGATTTTTGAAGAAGAAGGAATATTATATGGTGATTCAGCTTGGAGTGGAGTAGAAGGAGAAGAGAAATCTAGTGTCGAGGTCCATTACTCCTCTGTAGATTCAGGTCAAATTTCCGTTCATAAAAGCTCGAATGCGATCCTAAATCCGGCCAAGAAAAGAAAAATACGTCAGCTTCTGCCTCTCATTTTGGGTCAGGAATTATGGTATATTTCCCTTAATCAATCCCAAAAAAAAGATAAAGTTGAGGTTTCTTAATCCTCTCTCTCTCTAAAAAAAAATGGTTTGACTTTCACAGAGGTTTGATCCGAAAATTAGTGAATCCTAAAATTTCTAGAGAGAGAATGGGGACTGCTATCAAACCCTGTAACATTTTCGGCTTGATCTAGTGTCGGTGTATTTTTTTTTTTTTGTATGTATTTAAGTAGGTTTGGTATGGTGTATTTTTTTTATATCTATTTATGCAATTTTTTTAGCCATTCCGATATATTAACGGTATCTTTATATGAAGTATTTTTGTTGATCTATGTTTTTTATCGGATTTTTCATCAAACTTTTTTAAATAAAAAAATAGTTTTTTTTTCGATTTTAAAGTAAGCCGATTTATTGAAAGTCCCCCACTCGTTAACAATGGACACGACGCATTCAGATCTGAGCCGAGCCGATTATGGTTCGATTTTCTTTAGTTGTTTGTTGTTTTGTGGTGGCTTTGAGCTGTTGGTTCTAACGGGGTTTTATCGAGTGTTTATACCCTCTTAATCTTATTGAATTTCGTTTAAGTGTTTATGTTTTATTTTCAAAATTTGGATTCCAAGGTTGAGGTCATGTCATTAAAGGAGGTTTCATGCTAGGAGCTAATCAACTAGGGCAAATATGAAAAGTTTTCAAGGGTTTTGGGCCCCTTAGGAAAGTTTTTTTTTTTAAATTTTTTTTTGGAATTAGAGAAGGATTTTGATTTAGGATGAAGTTTCTACTAAACCTAGGTTTTAGGAGCGACACCTCAAATATTCATATGGAAAGCACTTTCGGCAACATAAATCATAATGGCTCTAAAATCAATTTCTAACCCCAACAATAAAATTTTAAACTAAAAAAAACTGTACAATTTTAAACTAAAAAAAACTGTACAGGTCTTGTGAATCTTGAAACGCTTGCTTTTAGGGAGGTCTGAGGCTTAAAGTTGAAGGATCCTAGAAGTTCAATGAACCGAATAAAACTCTACAAGGTAAGGGATTTTCTAGGGTTAAAGTCTCGGTTTAGGTTTTGGGACATCACAAATCCAATTACCTGAAATGGGGTATCTACACGTTAGTATAATCTCTAGGTTTCAAGCCTTCTACTTTGGGATTCCTTGAGTAATAAAATTTTGAAAGTGACCCTTTGTTACACCTGTGAGTGTCAGGTGGGACTTCAACTTTAGCAAGGTGTTCTCAAAAGGGTGTGGTCTGCGTAAGGTTGCAATCTAAACAATCATAGCAAGGTGCACCTTCAAAATTTGTCATGAGATGCAATTTTGGTGTCGAAAATTCTTATAGATGGTGTGCAAATCGATTTTTATCTCCAGTTATAAAATTTTTAAACTCCAAAAATAGTTCAAATCAAGCAGATCTAGCTTAAAAATCTTGAAAATAAATAATCCGATCCGTAGCACATGATGCACTAATTCAGAGTTCTAACTAGGATAACTATTTCGAAGGCATTTGTGTCACTATTCTTCTCATATCTCTGAAACCATGCATTGAATTGGGTTATTCTTGAGCTTTTTTTACATTTACGAAGAAATTTTATATAATTTAGGAAGAAAAATAACCTAATTGGGAGAAATTTTTAATGAGTTATTTCATTTGAATTCTATAGGGAAATTTAACTTAATTAGGATGATGAATTTTGAATGGGTCCACTTTAGGGATTCCGAGGTATCAAATTGATATTTGGGGAATTCCTCTAGGGTAATAAGTTAAAATGGTCTCATTGTATGCAATCATGCTTAAGGAGTGTAGGTAAGAGATTTACTAAGTTTTGGCTCTAAAAGGTCAAATTCAACATGTCAAAAGTGAGGTGTCCCTAGGTACATCGAAGGTTGTTACATTGTGGAGTTTTGCCTCCAAGGATTAATGGTGAAAGCAATGGTTCAAGAGCTTGCTTGGGATATTATTTGCCCTAAATTTTGTAAAGCTTTTTAGGGGTTATATAGGGGACGTTCTTCACAGGCTAGGATTCATTTGTTAATGAAGTTGCATGGTTTCTTCCACCCGAGTTGATGACGGAGTCTCCTCGATCCACAAATTTTTTGAAAGCTTTAAATTTTATAATTAAAGATGAAAATATATTTTAAAGCTGTCAAAAAGATTTACAGTATTAAAACTACTATTTGATTTCAATCTTTCCTTACGACTGGTTCTCATCTTCGAACTCTTGGGCTCGGGCCTGTCCGAAAAAGAGAAGAAAAAAAAATGAAGGTGAAAATACATTATAAACAAGCAAAGTCCAAAGCAGAGCGAGTAGGTGGGTGAGTCAATAAAAAATTAATCCATTATTCATGGAAAGTAGTGGCAACAGTGACCCGGGTACGGGCTTCATTAGTTTATGGGCTAGTGTTACAGCATAAACTAGTAGGAAAGGAATTCGTGTAATTTTACTGGATATACGATTGACCGGTTATGTCAAGGTCGCGATCTCCAGTGGACGGAGGCGGTTCGTGCTTGGGCACGGACGGCTCTACGACGGGGCCATCCGCGCTCTGTGTGTCGCTCGCAGGCTGCCTCTGCACGGGCATTTGCTGCTTAGGCGCGCCACCATCATCTGTGCCATAGAGTCCACCACCGTAGGCGCCCTCGGTCACCGGCCTCATCAATGACATTGGTTTCTTCTCCTCCTCTCTCTTCCCCTTCTCCTCCTTCCTCTCTCTGTCCATTCTCTCTCTCTAATCACTGGTTTTACACTATACAGTCTTGGCTGTGTCTCTCTATGGAGCCACACCTCTCTCCCGCTCTCCAGTGAGTGCGTCCCTTTCTCTCTCTGCATTCATGCTGCACCCCGATCCCCTCTTCTTTGTTCAGAACAGAAGCATAGTTAAGTAACGCGTGGTGTTGCGAGCCCGCTTAGGATGCCACGCTTTGCTAACTTAGGAGCAATTTTAGGACCTCACAGATAAAATGTCAACAAAAAAGAGCAGCACAAAGAAATTTAAAAAAATCCAAAAATGCAAGAAATTAATGCTTTGCCTTTTTAATTTGGAAAAAGTTCATATAAAATCCTTTGGAAAAGGATGACATTTTCAAATGTAAAATTAAAGCGCTCCTCTAAAATCCTTCGAGAAAGGTTCTTTTGAAGTTAGAAAAACATATAATCGATCATGTCAAAGATATTTTTGTATGTTTATAGATATGCTAAAATTACTTTCTATGTTATGTTTTTAGTTTTATTTATTTTTTTAATTTTATTTATTTCTTTATTTATTGTTTATTAGACTGAAAAGAAGGTATATTTCAAATTTTGGATCAAACAAATGGCTATAAGAAGGTTTTTAAAGTTGCTGCATCATATTACTATGTTGCATGGAATCATTGCCCATATATATATATATATATATATATATATATATATGTGTGTGTGTGTGTGTGTGTGTGTGTGTCAAAACGTGTATATAGAGTTTAGGCTCTAAATAATCAAATAAGAGCCCACCTAAAAAAAATGGATTTCACTAGAAGAGGTTGTTTTGATTTTCAAATATCCTCAAATCGATCATCTTGGCATCAAGATGCATGGATATGAGAAAAAAATAGATTTCAAGTTTTGAAAATAATGCATCCTGTAACACATTTTTGGACCGTCAATTTTCAAGTTCTCACAGATCTGTTCGACCTACAATATTTTTCAAGCTTTAAATTTTATAATTAAAGATGAAAATATATTTCAAGGTTATCACAAAGATTTCCAACATTGAAGCCGTATTTATCGACACTGTTTGAAGGTGCTCTTTACTTTGATTGCTTAGAGCCTCAGCTCTATACAGACCGCACGCATATAATTAACTGAAGGGATTGGTACTGTTGGTATTTCACTAGTCTCACTAGTCTCTATGGGACCAGTGGTTTCTATTGGGTTATCTGTTATCAAATCATTGAATTCTATTTCATCTGTCTCAGAATCTTGTTGAGACATTTGTTGTAATTCTAATATTTGAATTCTTCCTTTTAATTGTACTATTTCTGATTTTATTTCTTTGATCTCCTTTTTGAGATCAGAGATTGTAGGTTCTTTTTGAGAAGTATGTTGATCACTTACTCTTTTGATAATAGCAGAGAAATTATATTCATCTGGATTTTTGATAATAGGTGATTTTGATTTGTTTTTGGTAATATTGATAAAAAGTGGTATCAGAGCCATACAGTGATACACTGTCTGACAAATTAAACAGTAAGAACTATTCCACAGTGGAACTGTGCAAACAGTTATAACTGTAGAATTTGTACAACTGTTCTTCTTACCTCATAAGTAAGATAAAGAGACGTTTTACTATAAGAAATTAAGTGAGATTGACCACCAAGAAAGTTGGTCCGAGAGTTAAGACAAGAGACAAGTGAACGCCGATGCGAAAAGTACCGCCAAGGCCAGGAGAGCCGCTTAGGGAAAAAAGCTAAGGCCACTGAATGTCCAGATTGTCATTATCCGCAACCTACGGATGGCAAATCTCATAAGAAATCTTACTAGTAAAACTGTACCTTCATCTTCCAAACTTAGAGTCAAAAATAAAGAACAGATAATCATAAATGATATTGAGGAGAATATCCAAAATTGGAATATACCCAAGGTACCAATACATGATGTTTATAACAAAGGATCATTCAAACTTAAGATGGGATACGCCATCAAGACTGTAGAAGAAAGTCTATCAGTCACACAAAATCAAGAAGACTTTCACCTACTCTCTAAAAAAGTAATAGAAAAACATAAAGAACATAATTACAAATATTTACACATTGGTCTAATTCAAATAGCCGTGAAACCTTTGACCCGACCAGGGTTGAACACTTCTGTGCTTGTATGCCTAAGAGATACAAGACACAATATTTTCACAGACTCTCTACTAGGCATGGTAGAATCCAGCCTCTGTAGCGGGCCAATATATTTTAACTGTTTTCCTAATTTTTCTGTTTCTTTAACAGACCCCAATATTTTAGATATATTAACAATAAATCTTAAAACACATGGTTTTAATATGATCCATGGATCACAAAATCTTGCCATAGTTTATAGAATATACTATAAAGTTATGAACACATTAAGTCCAAATACCTTGAAACTTGATCAGAAAGATCAAACAATTTTGTTTCAAACAAATATAGAAAAATCCAATATGATAGTCCCAAAGACTATAAAATGGTCAGATATAATTCTACCTCAATCATGGGCATTACAAAATGCCAATCAACCACGAGAAATTCCTCAACAATTCATTCCTAATCATATCATAGAACATACAGATGGAAATGTAGAAATACAATTCCAAAACACAAAATCACAAACACAGGATGATATTGATATAAACAGAAGGAGAAATAATAAACAAAGGATACCAAATAGAAAATCAATTTCTCATACCCCAGATGTTATTATACTACCTCCTCCAAGTCATAGTCATCCATCTTCATCCAACAGTCAAGTAAGTTTATCTAATTCTGATATACAATTTCAAGGAACACATAGAACTAAAGATAATATTGTAATCCCAACATATACATCATCTCATCATACAACTTCTAATACAGAACCTAGTATAGAAGAATTACATGACTTCCAAGTTTGTACTTTACAACTTGAAGAAGAAGATCCTACTCAATATTCGGAAGAATACATAGCATCCTATCTAGCCGCCAAGCTAGAAAGAAAACAAAGAAAAATAAATAAAGCTTTTATTAAAAAAGATTATTTATCAGAAGAAAATAAAAATATTAGAGAATGGTATTTACAAAGATTCCAACCACCTAGATTAATGGAATTACTACATAAAAAATATAATAAATTTTTACATAAAGAAAGACTAAATATAGGATTTTTTCATTGGTTAAAAGACCTATGTTTAGAAAAGAATATTGCTATTCCTTCTTTTGACAAAATTCAAACCATAGAAGAAAAAACATATATAAGTACTGATGGTACTACAACTGCTAGTATTCATCCACCGGAGAAAAGCATTATACTCAAAGCAGGCATTCCAAAGAAAAATGAGCCTGTACATTCTGCCTCCTTCTATGATATAGTGGCTACACCATATAAAGCCATACCTAAAGAAATCAATAAAAAACAAGAGTACATACCCCATATTGTAGAACAAAATAATTATACAAACCTATATCTACAATCCCTTGGAAAACAAACTGAAAGAGTAGAAAGAATCGTATCCAAGGAAAAATCTACTATATCTCCCATTCCTAAATCAGTATTATTTAAACCACCATCTGAGTTAAATAAAAATAAATTTCACATTGGAGAAAATAATAAATCCCTTATGGATCAATTAATCTCCAAATTATCCCAACTAGATTTGAAAGGCGTACCTTCACCCCAAATCCATATTCCTCCATCTACCATCACTTCACAGATACCTGAGTCATCTGACAAAGGTAAAGCTGTCATACCTGAGCATGAAACTATGATGCTCACCGAAGAAGAACCCATAATAGAGGATACAATCCAAAATCAAGAAAAAGCCTTTATGGATACTACACCTCTAATGGATACCATTAATAAAATAGCTTATGGGAAATACTGGAAACCCATAACAGCCTTACCCTATCATAAGAGACCTACTCCTGTTGACATTCAAATGGAAGAAGATTCAATACAACAGGCAGTATCTTATTCTGGAAGATCTATAGTCAATTGGCAGATAGATGGTTTATCCGAACTCAAAATACTAGATGTTATGAGACATATGACCATGTATGCCTCTGCAAACAAAATGGCAGGCAACCATGACCAAGAAGTCGCCAAAGCCATAGTAAATGGATTCACAGGCTGGTTAAGAGGATGGTGGGACTTCTATGTGGATGATGACACCAAACAAAGGATTTTAAACAATACTAGACAATGGACTGGAAGAAATGAACAAAACCAAGAAGTTATATATACAGAAAGTGATGCTGTTAATACCCTGATATACACAATCACCTTACATTTTGTAGGCAGTACTTCATTACTTGCAGCAAGATCAGAAGACTTGCTATCTAATTTACGCTGTCCTACTCTTTCTCATTATAAATGGTATAAAGATGTATTCTTTTCAAGGCTTTTAATACGAGAAGATTGCCAGCTAGACCATTGGAAGGAAAAATTCATAGCTGGCCTTCCATATCTATTTGCTGAGAAAGTCAAAGAAAGACTTCGCAAAAAACACAATGGAATAATAGTATATTCATCATATACACTCGGAGAACTCTCCGCAGAAATATGTGCAGAAGGCTTAGCCCTCTGTACTGATATGAAATTAAAAAGACAAATAGACAAACAAAAGCTCACCAAGAAAAAAGAACTTGGAGACTTTTGTGAACAATTTGGATATTACTTAGATAGAAAAAATATGCCTGACTATGTCAAAAAGAAGAAGAAAAAATACAAAAAAGAGAAATATATTAAATCCAAAAAGAAGAATAAGGATAAGGAATATTATAAAAAATCAAAAAGAAAACTAATCAAAAAATTTTCTCCCAATACAAAGAGAAAAAGCAAACTTCCAGTATGCTATAAGTGTGGTAAAGTAGGACATTATAAACACCAATGTAAATTAAAAAAGAAAATAGACTCATTAAATATAGATGATTCAATTAAAGCAAAATTAAAAAGTATAATATCATATGATTCTTCCTCCTCTACTTCTACTAGTTCTTATACTGAAGAAATCGATAGTAATGATCTTGATTTTATAGGTTCAGATAGTTCTTCTACCAATACCGAGACTACTACAGAATCATCAGAAGATTGTAGTTGTCCATTACCTCAGCACAATGTTCACACACTTACACAGGAAGATAATTTTATATTAGACATTATAGATAAAATAACTGATCCCGAGGAAAAAAGAGCTATCATCACCCAATTTATCAATATTACCAAAAACAAATCAAAATCACCTATTATCAAAAATCCAGATGAATATAATTTCTCTGCTATTATCAAAAGAGTAAGTGATCAACATACTTCTCAAAAAGAACCTACAATCTCTGATCTCAAAAAGGAGATCAAAGAAATAAAATCAGAAATAGTACAATTAAAAGGAAGAATTCAAATATTAGAATTACAACAAATGTCTCAACAAGATTCTGAGACAGATGAAATAGAATTCAATGATTTGATAACAGATAACCCAATAGAAACCACTGGTCCCATAGAGACTAGTGAGACTAGTGAAATACCAACAGTACCAATCCCTTCAGTTAATTTAATAAATAAAATAATAGTACAAAAATGGTTTGTCCAAGTCAAAATCATTGTTAATAAAAATTATAGCTTTGAAACATCAGCTCTTATTGATTCTGGAGCTGATCTCAATTGTATAAACGAAGGACTTGTACCTTCCAAATATTTTGACAAAACTACTCAAATATTAAACACCGCAGATGGTAGTAGGTTATTTATTAAATATAAATTATCCAATGCCTCTGTATGTAATAATCACCAATGTATTGATACACCATTTATCATGGTTAAGGGATTAAGCCAATCAGTAATTCTAGGGGTTCCATTCCTAACATTGCTTTATCCTCTAACTATTGATGAAAAAGGAATTTCATCAACAATTCAAAATATTCCAATACAGTTCAATTTCATACATAAACCAAAACTAAAAGAATTAAATAATGTCAAAAGCCAATTACAAGGCAAAGAAAAATTTCTTTGCACTCTTAAACAAGAAATTAAATATAAAGTAATTGAAGAGCAATTACAAATGCCTTCAATCCAACAAAAGATTCAATCAATACAAAAGCAAATAGAAACCTCAATATGCAGCGAACATCCTAATGCTTTTTGGGATAGGAAAAAACATAGTATCAGTTTGCCATATGAATCAACTTTCACTGAAAGACAAATCCCTACAAAAGCTAGGCCAATACAAATGAATACTGTTTTATTAGAAATGTGTAAAAATGAAATAGCAGAACTCCTACAGAGAAAGCTCATTAGACCAAGTTCTTCACCTTGGAGCTGTGCAGCTTTTTATGTTAACAAAAATGCTGAAAAAGAAAGAGGAGTTCCTAGATTGGTAATAAACTATAAACCATTAAATAAAGTATTACAATGGATTAGATATCCAATACCCAATAAAAAAGATTTATTAGACAGAGTTGCTCAGGCTTGCATATTTTCAAAATTCGATATGAAATCCGGTTATTGGCAAATTCAAATCCAGGAACAAGATAAATACAAAACTGCATTCAATGTTCCCTTTGGACAATACGAATGGAATGTAATGCCCTTTGGATTAAAAAATGCACCATCAGAATTTCAAAAAAATAATGAATGATGTTTTCAACTCTTACTACCCTTTTATGATCGTTTATATTGATGATGTCCTAATATTCTCTGAATCAATCGATCAACACATTAAACACATAAATACATTTATCCATGCTGTTAGCCAAGCAGGCTTAGTGGTTTCTGCCAAAAAGATAACACTTTTCAAAACCAATATCAGATTTTTAGGACATATGATACATCATGGCACCATTATTCCAATAGATAGATCTATAGCTTTTGCTGATAAATTTCCTGATAAGATTCTTGATAAAACTGAGTTACAAAGGTTTTTAGGATGCCTCAATTATGTAAGTGATTTCTATCCTAGCCTTGCTTTGGATTCCAAACCATTATATGATAGACTCAAGAAGAATCCTCCTCCTTGGTCTGACATCCATACTCAAGCAATACAGGTAATAAAAAGTAAGGTAAAAACCCTTGAATGCCTTTCTCTTCCTCATCCCACTGCTTTCAAAATAATCGAATGTGATGCCTCCGATAAAGGACTTGGTGGTATACTCAAACAACAGATAGATACCAAAGAACAATTAATACGATATACTTCAAAGGCTTGGAATTCTACCCAATTAAATTATTCAATGGTGAAAAAAGAGTTATTAGCCATTGTTCATTGTGTTACCAAATTCCAAAGTGATATTTTAAATCAACCCTTTCTTATACGCACAGACTGCAAAGCAGCCAAAGATATTTTACAAAAAGATGTTAAAAATTTGATTTCTAAACAAATATTTGCTAGATGGCAAGCCATCCTTTCTGCCTTTGATTTCTCCATTGAACATCTCCCCGGGTCTTCCAACTCTTTACCCGATTTTCTAACCCGAGAATTTTTGCAGGGGGGGCAACACTGACGCCAACGACGAAGAACCACTTTCACTTGCACTTCAATTATTCAAAGATAATCTCTCTGATAAGGATCTTACATCCTTAAATATGGGCTCCCGAGGCAATACTCGCCGGGGAAAACAACCCATGAATTCTTTAGTCCCATATGAAGGGGAACCCTTACCCCTGAATATTCGCTCACCATCTCAATCACCAGTACATCAAATCACATACCCAGAAGCTCGTACTTCAACTCCTACTTTTTCACCTGCCCAATCCAAGTCCACTCTTCCAACCAATACTCCCAGATCTGAATACATTGAAAGAGCCTTTCTAATAGATATTTCCATAGAGCATCAGCAGGTTCACATGGACCCAAGCAAGCTTGCACCATTATATCTATTAAATCATCTTAATCCTATCAATGGGGTTAAGACCAGAGAATACTATGAAGCAATTCTAATGGAAACAGGATCCATCTCTGTTGTCCATTATTTCCAACAAAACACCAGAATCATAGCCTATTCAAAGGTGCAAATAAAAAAGTTCCTTCCTTATACTGAGTGGGGTTCTAATCCCGCACATGGGAAGAAATTACAAAATCCTGATTTTTCTTACAAATATTTCAAATACGCTGAGTATATAGAAGCTTGGCATAAATTTTTCTACTACCAAAACCCCAACAATACTCATAGCTGGTATTTACAGTTCCGGCTACCAATTTTCGAAAGGTTCCCCACCTGGTTTCAAAACTGGTTTTTTGTGTGGGGATCAACTGCTATGATTTTACCTCCTGCCTTCAAGGATTTGCAGGAACAATTTATACAATACAACAATACCAATAATACAGTTGATACTCACCTTTACTTCATGGCCCTATACCAAATCCCTTGGATTATGAAATGGGATTATACCATCTCTCCTAATACTTCAAATGATTATACTTATATTCCTCGTTTGGGAAAGACTATCTCTGTCAAATGGTGGGATATCTTCCAAATGGATCTCACTAAAGCCTCCCCAAAGAGAATACCTCCTGAATCGCCTATATACCAGAAAGACCCAAATACTCCAAACACTTCATTTGATTTTCCTACCTATTTAAGGAACATGCTTCAAACCAACCCTCATGCTTCCAAGGACGAACTTGAAAAACAAATGAAAGAAATATTTGCTGAAGCAGGAAGAAAACCTACATCTTCCGAAGAAACAGTTCAGTCCTCTCCACTACACATCAATAGGTATCTCCAGCTCAGTCAAAAGGATCCAGACGAAACAGATCCAGATGAAACAGACCCAGAAGAAGACGATCCGGATGAGTTTAGCCAGAGACCATAATCATCACTTTGCAAGAAAGAAAAGATAATATGGGTCCTACCACCAAAAAAGGACACTCATTGTAATAAGGCCAAAAGAGCCGAAATAGTTTATTTTACTTTTCACTTCACCTTTATTTTACTTTTTGTCCACTAGCAATTTTGTCATATACCACCGACACCTCCTTTTGTCGTATTCACAGACATCTGGGCCCCTCTTCTTTGTCCATATGCACCAAAAGATTCCCTTCTCTTCGTCCACATATGCTATCCACATGTGACCTCTCTTTTCTTTTTCTATATAAAACAGTTGCCAGCTGTCTTCCTCTATCACCAATGGCCGACAAAAGCTTTTTCCTAATTTGTCCTCTTGCCAGATGCTTTCCTCCACCGACAAAGCTATCCACCTCATTTGTCCTCTTCCAACTTAGTGGCCAGCTGTAAAGCCAAAGGAATCTCCTCCGACTCCTATAAGAAGGAAGCACCTCCTTCATTCCAGATAGGGCCTCACTCCTCTCCTCTTCCAGAGCAAAGCTTTTCCTTCTACCCGAAGCCTTAACCTACCTCAACCTACCTGAAGCCTCTCAACTTACCTGAAGTCTCTCAACCTTACCGGAAACCCTCATCAACCTCTCAACCTTACCGGAAACCCTCAGACCTCCGATGATCTCAAACCTCCGATGACCTCAGACCTCCGATGATCTCAAACCTCCGATGACCTCAGACCTCCGATGATCTCAAACCTCCGATGACCTCAGACCTCCGATGACCTCAGACCTCTGATAACTTCAGACCACCTGTAACCTCAGACCACCTGAACCTCTGAACCTCAGGCCACCTGAACCTCTGCACCTCTGCTCTGCATCTGTACACCTCTGATCTATACCTGCATCCGAACTCTGCAATTGTTCCCATTCACAGCTATCATTGCCCTCATAGCTGGACCAGGTTCTTTCTCTCCTCACTCTTAATGTGTGATTGCAATATCAATAATTTGCCTTCTTACTGTCCTCACCACTGGAAACTCTTTTCCAGTTACTGTATATGCACCCAGTAAGTCTTATGCTCCCTTTTCCGTTTATGCATTTCTAATTCTTGCTTTCCTGTTTTAAGTTCCTCTGTAATATTTGCTTGTAATCTTCCATGTAAATGATAATAAGATGCTCGTGTGATTGCTTAGCAAATTTCTATGCAGTTTAAAATTTTATTAAAATAGGTGATATTAGTTATGCTCAATGGATTGTAATTGACATCTCTATAATTCCTCTCATAGGAATCATACTATTCTGTTTAAATTACTACAGAATTTTACAATCATTAATCCAATATAACAGCTTGCTGTTTACCTATTTATTATAACTCTATTATCCGCAATAGTCAAAGACTTAGAACTAAAATCAATCAATCAAAATAGATAAAACCTAATCAAAAGACAGTGCTGTAGATCCTGGCGAAAAGTGGTATCAGAGCCATACAGTGATACACTGTCTGACAAATTAAACAGTAAGAACTATTCCACAGTGGAACTGTGCAAACAGTTATAACTGTAGAATTTGTACAACTGTTCTTCTTACCTCATAAGTAAGATAAAGAGACGTTTTACTATAAGAAATTAAGTGAGATTGACCACCAAGAAAGTTGGTCCGAGAGTTAAGACAAGAGACAAGTGAACGCCGATGCGAAAAGTACCGCCAAGGCCAGGAGAGCCGCTTAGGGAAAAAAGCTAAGGCCACTGAATGTCCAGATTGTCATTATCCGCAACCTACGGATGGCAAATCTCATAAGAAATCTTACTAGTAAAACTGTACCTTCATCTTCCAAACTTAGAGTCAAAAATAAAGAACAGATAATCATAAATGATATTGAGGAGAATATCCAAAATTGGAATATACCCAAGGTACCAATACATGATGTTTATAACAAAGGATCATTCAAACTTAAGATGGGATACGCCATCAAGACTGTAGAAGAAAGTCTATCAGTCACACAAAATCAAGAAGACTTTCACCTACTCTCTAAAAAAGTAATAGAAAAACATAAAGAACATAATTACAAATATTTACACATTGGTCTAATTCAAATAGCCGTGAAACCTTTGACCCGACCAGGGTTGAACACTTCTGTGCTTGTATGCCTAAGAGATACAAGACACAATATTTTCACAGACTCTCTACTAGGCATGGTAGAATCCAGCCTCTGTAGCGGGCCAATATATTTTAACTGTTTTCCTAATTTTTCTGTTTCTTTAACAGACCCCAATATTTTAGATATATTAACAATAAATCTTAAAACACATGGTTTTAATATGATCCATGGATCACAAAATCTTGCCATAGTTTATAGAATATACTATAAAGTTATGAACACATTAAGTCCAAATACCTTGAAACTTGATCAGAAAGATCAAACAATTTTGTTTCAAACAAATATAGAAAAATCCAATATGATAGTCCCAAAGACTATAAAATGGTCAGATATAATTCTACCTCAATCATGGGCATTACAAAATGCCAATCAACCACGAGAAATTCCTCAACAATTCATTCCTAATCATATCATAGAACATACAGATGGAAATGTAGAAATACAATTCCAAAACACAAAATCACAAACACAGGATGATATTGATATAAACAGAAGGAGAAATAATAAACAAAGGATACCAAATAGAAAATCAATTTCTCATACCCCAGATGTTATTATACTACCTCCTCCAAGTCATAGTCATCCATCTTCATCCAACAGTCAAGTAAGTTTATCTAATTCTGATATACAATTTCAAGGAACACATAGAACTAAAGATAATATTGTAATCCCAACATATACATCATCTCATCATACAACTTCTAATACAGAACCTAGTATAGAAGAATTACATGACTTCCAAGTTTGTACTTTACAACTTGAAGAAGAAGATCCTACTCAATATTCGGAAGAATACATAGCATCCTATCTAGCCGCCAAGCTAGAAAGAAAACAAAGAAAAATAAATAAAGCTTTTATTAAAAAAGATTATTTATCAGAAGAAAATAAAAATATTAGAGAATGGTATTTACAAAGATTCCAACCACCTAGATTAATGGAATTACTACATAAAAAATATAATAAATTTTTACATAAAGAAAGACTAAATATAGGATTTTTTCATTGGTTAAAAGACCTATGTTTAGAAAAGAATATTGCTATTCCTTCTTTTGACAAAATTCAAACCATAGAAGAAAAAACATATATAAGTACTGATGGTACTACAACTGCTAGTATTCATCCACCGGAGAAAAGCATTATACTCAAAGCAGGCATTCCAAAGAAAAATGAGCCTGTACATTCTGCCTCCTTCTATGATATAGTGGCTACACCATATAAAGCCATACCTAAAGAAATCAATAAAAAACAAGAGTACATACCCCATATTGTAGAACAAAATAATTATACAAACCTATATCTACAATCCCTTGGAAAACAAACTGAAAGAATAGAAAGAATCGTATCCAAGGAAAAATCTACTATATCTCCCATTCCTAAATCAGTATTATTTAAACCACCACCTGAGTTAAATAAAAATAAATTTCACATTGGAGAAAATAATAAATCCCTTATGGATCAATCAATCTCCAAATTATCCCAACTAGATTTGAAAGGCGTACCTTCACCCCAAATCCATATTCCTCCATCTACCATCACTTCACAGATACCTGAGTCATCTGACAAAGGTAAAGCTGTCATACCTGAGCATGAAACTATGATGCTCACCGAAGAAGAACCCATAATAGAGGATACAATCCAAAATCAAGAAAAAGCCTTTATGGATACTACACCTCTAATGGATACCATTAATAAAATAGCTTATGGGAAATACTGGAAACCCATAACAGCCTTACCCTATCATAAGAGACCTACTCCTGTTGACATTCAAATGGAAGAAGATTCAATACAACAGGCAGTATCTTATTCTGGAAGATCTATAGTCAATTGGCAGATAGATGGTTTATCCGAACTCAAAATACTAGATGTTATGAGACATATGACCATGTATGCCTCTGCAAACAAAATGGCAGGCAACCATGACCAAGAAGTCGCCAAAGCCATAGTAAATGGATTCACAGGCTGGTTAAGAGGATGGTGGGACTTCTATGTGGATGATGACACCAAACAAAGGATTTTAAACAATACTAGACAATGGACTGGAAGAAATGAACAAAACCAAGAAGTTATATATACAGAAAGTGATGCTGTTAATACCCTGATATACACAATCACCTTACATTTTGTAGGCAGTACTTCATTACTTGCAGCAAGATCAGAAGACTTGCTATCTAATTTACGCTGTCCTACTCTTTCTCATTATAAATGGTATAAAGATGTATTCTTTTCAAGGCTTTTAATACGAGAAGATTGCCAGCTAGACCATTGGAAGGAAAAATTCATAGCTGGCCTTCCATATCTATTTGCTGAGAAAGTCAAAGAAAGACTTCGCAAAAAACACAATGGAATAATAGTATATTCATCATATACACTCGGAGAACTCTCCGCAGAAATATGTGCAGAAGGCTTAGCCCTCTGTACTGATATGAAATTAAAAAGACAAATAGACAAACAAAAGCTCACCAAGAAAAAAGAACTTGGAGACTTTTGTGAACAATTTGGATATTACTTAGATAGAAAAAATATGCCTGACTATGTCAAAAAGAAGAAGAAAAAATACAAAAAAGAGAAATATATTAAATCCAAAAAGAAGAATAAGGATAAGGAATATTATAAAAAATCAAAAAGAAAACTAATCAAAAAATTTTCTCCCAATACAAAGAGAAAAAGCAAACTTCCAGTATGCTATAAGTGTGGTAAAGTAGGACATTATAAACACTAATGTAAATTAAAAAGATCTACAGCACTGTCTTTTGATTAGGTTTTATCTATTTTGATTGATTGATTTTAGTTCTAAGTCTTTGACTATTGCGGATAATAGAGTTATAATAAATAGGTAAACAGCAAGCTGTTATATTGGATTAATGATTGTAAAATTATGTAGTAATTTAAACAGAATAGTATGATTCCTATGAGAGGAATTATAGAGATGTCAATTACAATCCATTGAGCATAACTAATATCACCTATTTTAATATTAAATAAAATTTTAAACTGCATAGAAATTTGCTAAGCAATCACACGAGCATCTTATTATCATTTACATGGAAGATTACAAGCAAATATTACAGAGGAACTTAAAACAGGAAAGCAAGAATTAGAAATGCATAAACGGAAAAGGGAGCATAAGACTTACTGGGTGCATATACAGTAACTGGAAAAGAGTTTCCAGTGGTGAGGACAGTAAGAAGGCAAATTATTGATATTGCAATCACACATTAAGAGTGAGGAGAGAAAGAACCTGGTCCAGCTATGAGGGCAATGATAGCTGTGAATGGGAACAATTGCAGAGTTCGGATGCAGGTATAGATCAGAGGTGTACAGATGCAGAGCAGAGGTGCAGAGGTTCAGGTGGCCTGAGGTTCAGAGGTTCAGGTGGTCTGAGGTTACAGGTGGTCTGAAGTTATCAGAGGTCTGAGGTCATCGGAGGTCTGAGATCATCGGAGGTCTGAGGTCATCGGAGGTTTGAGATCATCGGAGGTCTGAGGGTTTCCGGTAAGGTTGAGAGGTTGATGAGGGTTTCCGGTAAGGTTGAGAGACTTCAGGTAAGTTGAGAGGCTTCAGGTAGGTTGAGGTAGGTTAAGGCTTCGGGTAGAAGGAAAAGCTTTGCTCTGGAAGAGGAGAGGAGTGAGGCCCTATCTGGAATGAAGGAGGTGCTTCCTTCTTATAGGAGTCGGAGGAGATTCCTTTGGCTTTACAGCTGGCCACTAAGTTGGAAGAGGACAAATGAGGTGGATAGCTTTGTCGGTGGAGGAAAGCATCTGGCAAGAGGACAAATTAGGAAAAAGCTTTTGTCGGCCATTGGTGATAGAGGAAGACAGCTGGCAACTGTTTTATATAGAAAAAGAAAAGAGAGGTCACATGTGGATAGCATATGTGGACGAAGAGAAGGGAATCTTTTGGTGCATATGGACAAAGAAGAGGGGCCCAGATGTCTGTGAATACGACAAAAGGAGGTGTCGGTGGTATATGACAAAAATGCTAGTGGACAAAAAGTAAAATAAAGGTGAAGTGAAAAGTAAAATAAACTATTTCGGCTCTTTTGGCCTTATTACAATGAGTGTCCTTTTTTGGTGGTAGGACCCATATTATCTTTTCTTTCTTGCAAAGTGATGATTATGGTCTCTGGCTAAACTCATCCGGATCGTCTTCTTCTGGGTCTGTTTCATCTGGATCTGTTTCGTCTGGATCCTTTTGACTGAGCTGGAGATACCTATTGATGTGTAGTGGAGAGGACTGAACTGTTTCTTCGGAAGATGTAGGTTTTCTTCCTGCTTCAGCAAATATTTCTTTCATTTGTTTTTCAAGTTCGTCCTTGGAAGCATGAGGGTTGGTTTGAAGCATGTTCCTTAAATAGGTAGGAAAATCAAATGAAGTGTTTGGAGTATTTGGGTCTTTCTGGTATATAGGCGATTCAGGAGGTATTCTCTTTGGGGAGGCTTTAGTGAGATCCATTTGGAAGATATCCCACCATTTGACAGAGATAGTTTTTCCCAAACGAGGAATATAAGTATAATCATTTGAAGTATTAGGAGAGATGGTATAATCCCATTTCATAATCCAAGGGATTTGGTATAGGGCCATGAAGTAAAGGTGAGTATCAACTGTATTATTGGTATTGTTGTATTGTATAAATTGTTTATGCAAATCCTTGAAGGCAGGAGGTAAAATCATAGCAGTTGATCCCCACACAAAAAACCAGTTTTGAAACCAGGTGGGGAACCTTTCGAAAATTGGTAGCCGGAACTGTAAATACCAGCTATGAGTATTGTTGGGGTTTTGGTAGTAGAAAAATTTATGCCAAGCTTCTATATACTCAGCGTATTTGAAATATTTGTAAGAAAAATCAGGATTTTGTAATTTCTTCCCATGTGCGGGATTAGAACCCCACTCAGTATAAGGAAGGAACTTTTTTATTTGCACCTTTGAATAGGCTATGATTCTGGTGTTTTGTTGGAAATAATGGACAACAGAGATGGATCCTGTTTCCATTAGAATTGCTTCATAGTATTCTCTGGTCTTAACCCCATTGATAGGATTAAGATGATTTAATAGATATAATGGTGCAAGCTTGCTTGGGTCCATGTGAACCTGCTGATGCTCTATGGAAATATCTATTAGAAAGGCTCTTTCAATGTATTCAGATCTGGGAGTATTGGTTGGAAGAGTGGACTTGGATTGGGCAGGTGAAAAAGTAGGAGTTGAAGTACGAGCTTCTGGGTATGTGATTTGATGTACTGGTGATTGAGATGGTGAGCGAATATTCAGGGGTAAGGGTTCCCCTTCATATGGGACTAAAGAATTCATGGGTTGTTTTCCCCGGCGAGTATTGCCTCGGGAGCCCATATTTAAGGATGTAAGATCCTTATCAGAGAGATTATCTTTGAATAATTGAAGTGCAAGTGAAAGTGGTTCTTCGTCGTTGGCGTCAGTGTTGCCCCCCCTGCAAAAATTCTCGGGTTAGAAAATCGGGTAAAGAGTTGGAAGACCCGGGGAGATGTTCAATGGAGAAATCAAAGGCAGAAAGGATGGCTTGCCATCTAGCAAATATTTGTTTAGAAATCAAATTTTTAACATCTTTTTGCAAAATATCTTTGGCTGCTTTGCAGTCTGTGCGTATAAGAAAGGGTTGATTTAAAATATCACTTTGGAATTATGCAAGCCTGAGCAACTCTGTCTAATAAATCTTTTTTATTGGGTATTGGATATCTAATCCATTGTAATACTTTATTTAATGGTTTATAGTTTATTACCAATCTAGGAACTCCTCTTTCTTTTTCAGCATTTTTGTTAACATAAAAAGCTGCACAGCTCCAAGGTGAAGAACTTGGTCTAATGAGCTTTCTCTGTAGGAGTTCTGCTATTTCATTTTTACACATTTCTAATAAAACAGTATTCATTTGTATTGGCCTAGCTTTTGTAGGGATTTGTCTTTCAGTGAAAGTTGATTCATATGGCAAACTGATACTATGTTTTTTCCTATCCCAAAAAGCATTAGGATGTTCGCTGCATATTGAGGTTTCTATTTGCTTTTGTATTGATTGAATCTTTTGTTGGATTGAAGGCATTTGTAATTGCTCTTCAATTACTTTATATTTAATTTCTTGTTTAAGAGTGCAAAGAAATTTTTCTTTGCCTTGTAATTGGCTTTTGACATTATTTAATTCTTTTACTTTTGGTTTATGTATGAAATTGAACTGTATTGGAATATTTTGAACTGAGAAAGTCAAAGAAAGACTTCGCAAAAAACACAATGGAATAATAGTATATTCGTCATATACACTCGGAGAACTCTCCGCAGAAATATGTGCAGAAGGCTTAGCCCTCTGTACTGATATGAAATTAAAAAGACAAATAGACAAACAAAAGCTCACCAAGAAAAAAGAACTTGGAGACTTTTGTGAACAATTTGGATATTACTTAGATAGAAAAAATATGCCTGACTATGTCAAAAAGAAGAAGAAAAAATACAAAAAAGAGAAATATATTAAATCCAAAAAGAAGAATAAGGATAAGGAATATTACAAAAAATCAAAAAGAAAACTAATCAAAAAATTTTCTCCCAATACAAAGAGAAAAAGCAAACTTCCAGTATGCTATAAGTGTGGTAAAGTAGGACATTATAAACACCAATGTAAATTAAAAAAAAAAATAGACTCATTAAATATAGATGATTCAATTAAAGCAAAATTAAAAAGTATAATATCATATGATTCTTCCTCCTCTACTTCTACTAGTTCTTATACTGAAGAAATCGATAGTAATGATCTTGATTTTATAGGTTCAGATAGTTCTTCTACCAATACCGAGACTACTACAGAATCATCAGAAGATTGTAGTTGTCCATTACCTCAGCACAATGTTCACACACTTACACAGGAAGTATGATGCTCTGATACCACTTTTCGCCAGGATCTACAGCACTGTCTTTTGATTAGGTTTTATCTATTTTGATTGATTGATTTTAGTTCTAAGTCTTTGACTATTGCGGATAATAGAGTTATAATAAATAGGTAAACAGCAAGCTGTTATATTGGATTAATGATTGTAAAATTCTGTAGTAATTTAAACAGAATAGTATGATTCCTATGAGAGGAATTATAGAGATGTCAATTACAATCCATTGAGCATAACTAATATCACCTATTTTAATATTAAATAAAATTTTAAACTGCATAGAAATTTGCTAAGCAATCACACGAGCATCTTATTATCATTTACATGGAAGATTACAAGCAAATATTACAGAGGAACTTAAAACAGGAAAGCAAGAATTAGAAATGCATAAACGGAAAAGGGAGCATAAGACTTACTGGGTGCATATACAGTAACTGGAAAAGAGTTTCCAGTGGTGAGGACAGTAAGAAGGCAAATTATTGATATTGCAATCACACATTAAGAGTGAGGAGAGAAAGAACCTGGTCCAGCTATGAGGGCAATGATAGCTGTGAATGGGAACAATTGCAGAGTTCGGATGCAGGTATAGATCAGAGGTGTACAGATGCAGAGCAGAGGTGCAGAGGTTCAGGTGGCCTGAGGTTCAGAGGTTCAGGTGGTCTGAGGTTACAGGTGGTCTGAAGTTATCAGAGGTCTGAGGTCATCGGAGGTCTGAGGTCATCGGAGGTCTGAGGTCATCGGAGGTTTGAGATCATCGGAGGTCTGAGGTCATCGGAGGTCTGAGGTCATCGGAGGTTTGAGATCATCGGAGGTCTGAGGTCATCGGAGGTTTGAGATCATCGGAGGTCTGAGGTCATCGGAGGTTTGAGATCATCGGAGGTCTGAGGGTTTCCGGTAAGGTTGAGAGGTTGATGAGGGTTTCCGGTAAGGTTGAGAGACTTCAGGTAAGTTGAGAGGCTTCAGGTAGGTTGAGGTAGGTTAAGGCTTCGGGTAGAAGGAAAAGCTTTGCTCTGGAAGAGGAGAGGAGTGAGGCCCTCTCTGGAATGAAGGAGGTGCTTCCTTCTTATAGGAGTCGGAGGAGATTCCTTTGGCTTTACAGCTGGCCACTAAGTTGGAAGAGGACAAATGAGGTGGATAGCTTTGTCGGTGGAGGAAAGCATCTGGCAAGAGGACAAATTAGGAAAAAGCTTTTGTCGGCCATTGGTGATAGAGGAAGACAACTGGCAACTGTTTTATATAGAAAAAGAAAAGAGAGGTCACATGTGGAAAGCATATGTGCACGAAGAGAAGGGAATCTTTTGGTGCATATGGACAAAGAAGAGGGGCCCAGATGTCTGTGAATACGACAAAAGGAGGTGTCGGTGGTATATGACAAAAATGCTAGTGGACAAAAAGTAAAATAAAGGTGAAGTGAAAAGTAAAATAAACTATTTCGGCTCTTTTGGCCTTATTACAATGAGTGTCCTTTTTTGGTGGTAGGACCCATATTATCTTTTCTTTCTTGCAAAGTGATGATTATGGTCTCTGGCTAAACTCATCCGGATCGTCTTCTTCTGGGTCTGTTTCATCTGGATCTGTTTCGTCTGGATCCTTTTGACTGAGCTGGAGATACCTATTGATGTGTAGTGGAGAGGACTGAACTGTTTCTTCGGAAGATGTAGGTTTTCTTCCTGCTTCAGCAAATATTTCTTTCATTTGTTTTTCAAGTTCGTCCTTGGAAGCATGAGGGTTGGTTTGAAGCATGTTCCTTAAATAGGTAGGAAAATCAAATGAAGTGTTTGGAGTATTTGGGTCTTTCTGGTATATAGGCGATTCAGGAGGTATTCTCTTTGGGGAGGCTTTAGTGAGATCCATTTGGAAGATATCCCACCATTTGACAGAGATAGTCTTTCCCAAACGAGGAATATAAGTATAATCATTTGAAGTATTAGGAGAGATGGTATAATCCCATTTCATAATCCAAGGGATTTGGTATAGGGCCATGAAGTAAAGGTGAGTATCAACTGTATTATTGGTATTGTTGTATTGTATAAATTGTTCCTGCAAATCCTTGAAGGCAGGAGGTAAAATCATAGCAGTTGATCCCCACACAAAAAACCAGTTTTGAAACCAGGTGGGGAACCTTTCGAAAATTGGTAGCCGGAACTGTAAATACCAGCTATGAGTATTGTTGGGGTTTTGGTAGTAGAAAAATTTATGCCAAGCTTCTATATACTCAGCGTATTTGAAATATTTGTAAGAAAAATCAGGATTTTGTAATTTCTTCCTATGTGCGGGATTAGAACCCCACTCAGTATAAGGAAGGAACTTTTTTATTTGCACCTTTGAATAGGCTATGATTCTGGTGTTTTGTTGGAAATAATGGACAACAGAGATGGATCCTGTTTCCATTAGAATTGCTTCATAGTATTCTCTGGTCTTAACCCCATTGATAGGATTAAGATGATTTAATAGATATAATGGTGCAAGCTTGCTTGGGTCCATGTGAACCTGCTGATGCTCTATGGAAATATCTATTAGAAAGGCTCTTTCAATGTATTCAGATCTGGGAGTATTGGTTGGAAGAGTGGACTTGGATTGGGCAGGTGAAAAAGTAGGAGTTGAAGTACGAGCTTCTGGGTATGTGATTTGATGTACTGGTGATTGAGATGGTGAGCGAATATTCAGGGGTAAGGGTTCCCCTTCATATGGGACTAAAGAATTCATGGGTTGTTTTCCCCGGCGAGTATTGCCTCGGGAGCCCATATTTAAGGATGTAAGATCCTTATCAGAGAGATTATCTTTGAATAATTGAAGTGCAAGTGAAAGTGGTTCTTCGCCGTTGGCGTCAGTGTTGCCCCCCCTGCAAAAATTCTCGGGTTAGAAAATCGGGTAAAGAGTTGGAAGACCCGGGGAGATGTTCAATGGAGAAATCAAAGGCAGAAAGGATGGCTTGCCATCTAGCAAATATTTGTTTAGAAATCAAATTTTTAACATCTTTTTGCAAAATATCTTTGGCTGCTTTGCAGTCTGTGCGTATAAGAAAGGGTTGATTTAAAATATCACTTTGGAATTTGGTAACACAATGAACAATGGCTAATAACTCTTTTTTCACCATTGAATAATTTAATTGGGTAGAATTCCAAGCCTTTGAAGTATATCGTATTAATTGTTCTTTGGTATCTATCTGTTGTTTGAGTATACCACCAAGTCCTTTATCGGAGGCATCACATTCGATTATTTTGAAAGCAGTGGGATGAGGAAGAGAAAGGCATTCAAGGGTTTTTACCTTACTTTTTATTACCTGTATTGCTTGAGTATGGATGTCAGACCAAGGAGGAGGATTCTTCTTGAGTCTATCATATAATGGTTTGGAATCCAAAGCAAGGTTAGGATAGAAATCACTTACATAATTGAGGCATCCTAAAAACCTTTGTAACTCAGTTTTATCAAGAATCTTATCAGGAAATTTATCAGCAAAAGCTATAGATCTATCTATTGGAATAATGGTGCCATGATGTATCATATGTCCTAAAAATCTGATATTGGTTTTGAAAAGTGTTATCTTTTTGACAAAAACCACTAAGCCTGCTTGGCTAACAGCATGGATAAATGTATTTATGTGTTTAATGTGTTGATCGATTGATTCAGAGAATATTAGGACATCATCAATATAAACGATCATAAAAGGGTAGTAAGAGTTGAAAACATCATTCATTATTTTTTGAAATTCTGATGGTGCATTTTTTAATCCAAAGGGCATTACATTCCATTCGTATTGTCCAAAGGGAACATTGAATGCAGTTTTGTATTTATCTTGTTCCTGGATTTGGATTTGCCAATAACCGGATTTCATATCGAATTTTGAAAATATGCAAGCCTGAGCAACTCTGTCTAATAAATCTTTTTTATTGGGTATTGGATATCTAATCCATTGTAATACTTTATTTAATGGTTTATAGTTTATTACCAATCTAGGAACTCCTCTTTCTTTTTCAGCATTTTTGTTAACATAAAAAGCTGCACAGCTCCAAGGTGAAGAACTTGGTCTAATGAGCTTTCTCTGTAGGAGTTCTGCTATTTCATTTTTACACATTTCTAATAAAACAGTATTCATTTGTATTGGCCTAGCTTTTGTAGGGATTTGTCTTTCAGTGAAAGTTGATTCATATGGCAAACTGATACTATGTTTTTTCCTATCCCAAAAAGCATTAGGATGTTCGCTGCATATTGAGGTTTCTATTTGCTTTTGTATTGATTGAATCTTTTGTTGGATTGAAGGCATTTGTAATTGCTCTTCAATTACTTTATATTTAATTTCTTGTTTAAGAGTGCAAAGAAATTTTTCTTTGCCTTGTAATTGGCTTTTGACATTATTTAATTCTTTTAGTTTTGGTTTATGTATGAAATTGAACTGTATTGGAATATTTTGAATTGTTGATGAAATTCCTTTTTCATCAATAGTTAGAGGATAAAGCAATGTTAGGAATGGAACCCCTAGAATTACTGATTGGCTTAATCCCTTAACCATGATAAATGGTGTATCAATACATTGGTGATTATTACATACAGAGGCATTGGATAATTTATATTTAATAAATAACCTACTACCATCTGCGGTGTTTAATATTTGAGTAGTTTTGTCAAAATATTTGGAAGGTACAAGTCCTTCGTTTATACAATTGAGATCAGCTCCAGAATCAATAAGAGCTGATGTTTCAAAGCTATAATTTTTATTAACAATGATTTTGACTTGGACAAACCATTTTTGTACTATTATTTTATTTATTAAATTAACTGAAGGGATTGGTACTGTTGGTATTTCACTAGTCTCACTAGTCTCTATGGGACCAGTGGTTTCTATTGGGTTATCTGTTATCAAATCATTGAATTCTATTTCATCTGTCTCAGAATCTTGTTGAGACATTTGTTGTAATTCTAATATTTGAATTCTTCCTTTTAATTGTACTATTTCTGATTTTATTTCTTTGATCTCCTTTTTGAGATCAGAGATTGTAGGTTCTTTTTGAGAAGTATGTTGATCACTTACTCTTTTGATAATAGCAGAGAAATTATATTCATCTGGATTTTTGATAATAGGTGATTTTGATTTGTTTTTGGTAATATTGATAAATTGGGTGATGATAGCTCTTTTTTCCTCGGGATCAGTTATTTTATCTATAATGTCTAATATAAAATTATCTTCCTGTGTAAGTGTGTGAACATTGTGCTGAGGTAATGGACAACTACAATCTTCTGATGATTCTGTAGTAGTCTCGGTATTGGTAGAAGAACTATCTGAACCTATAAAATCAAGATCATTACTATCGATTTCTTCAGTATAAGAACTAGTAGAAGTAGAGGAGGAAGAATCATATGATATTATACTTTTTAATTTTGCTTTAATTGAATCATCTATATTTAATGAGTCTATTTTCTTTTTTAATTTACATTGGTGTTTATAATGTCCTACTTTACCACACTTATAGCATACTGGAAGTTTGCTTTTTCTCTTTGTATTGGGAGAAAATTTTTTGATTAGTTTTCTTTTTGATTTTTTATAATATTCCTTATCCTTATTCTTCTTTTTGGATTTAATATATTTCTCTTTTTTGTATTTTTTCTTCTTCTTTTTGACATAGTCAGGCATATTTTTTCTATCTAAGTAATATCCAAATTGTTCACAAAAGTCTCCAAGTTCTTTTTTCTTGGTGAGCTTTTGTTTGTCTATTTGTCTTTTTAATTTCATATCAGTACAGAGGGCTAAGCCTTCTGCACATATTTCTGTGGAGAGTTCTCCGAGTGTATATGATGAATATACTATTATTCCATTGTGTTTTTTGCGAAGTCTTTCTTTGACTTTCTCAGCAAATAGATATGGAAGGCCAGCTATGAATTTTTCCTTCCAATGGTCTAGCTGGCAATCTTCTCGTATTAAAAGCCTTGAAAAGAATACATCTTTATACCATTTATAATGAGAAAGAGTAGGACAGCGTAAATTAGATAGCAAGTCTTCTGATCTTGCTGCAAGTAATGAAGTACTGCCTACAAAATGTAAGGTGATTGTGTATATCAGGGTATTAACAGCATCACTTTCTGTATATATAACTTCTTGGTTTTGTTCATTTCTTCCAGTCCATTGTCTAGTATTGTTTAAAATCCTTTGTTTGGTGTCATCATCCACATAGAAGTCCCACCATCCTCTTAACCAGCCTGTGAATCCATTTACTATGGCTTTGGCGACTTCTTGGTCATGGTTGCCTGCCATTTTGTTTGCAGAGGCATACATGGTCATATGTCTCATAACATCTAGTATTTTGAGTTCGGATAAACCATCTATCTGCCAATTGACTATAGATCTTCCAGAATAAGATACTGCCTGTTGTATTGAATCTTCTTCCATTTGAATGTCAACAGGAGTAGGTCTCTTATGATAGGGTAAGGCTGTTATGGGTTTCCAGTATTTCCCATAAGCTATTTTATTAATGGTATCCATTAGAGGTGTAGTATCCATAAAGGCTTTTTCTTGATTTTGGATTGTATCCTCTATTATGGGTTCTTCTTCGGTGAGCATCATAGTTTCATGCTCAGGTATGACAGCTTTACCTTTGTCAGATGACTCAGGTATCTGTGAAGTGATGGTAGATGGAGGAATATGGATTTGGGGTGAAGGTACGCCTTTCAAATCTAGTTGGGATTGATCCATAAGGGATTTATTATTTTCTCCAATGTGAAATTTATTTTTATTTAACTCAGGTGGTGGTTTAAATAATACTGATTTAGGAATGGGAGATATAGTAGATTTTTCCTTGGATACGATTCTTTCTATTCTTTCAGTTTGTTTTCCAAGGGATTGTAGATATAGGTTTGTATAATTATTTTGTTCTACAATATGGGGTATGTACTCTTGTTTTTTATTGATTTCTTTAGATATGGCTTTATATGGTGTAGCCACTATATCATAGAAGGAGGCAGAATGTACAGGCTCATTTTTCTTTGGAATGCCTGCTTTGAGTATAATGCTTTTCTCCGGTGGATGAATACTAGCAGTTGTAGTACCATCAGTACTTATATATGTTTTTTCTTCTATGGTTTGAATTTTGTCAAAAGAAGGAATAGCAATATTCTTTTCTAAACATAGGTCTTTTAACCAATGAAAAAATCCTATATTTAGTCTTTCTTTATGTAAAAATTTATTATATTTTTTATGTAGTAATTCCATTAATTTAGGTGGTTGGAATCTTTGTAAATACCATTCTCTAATATTTTTATTTTCTTCTGATAAATAATCTTTTTTAATAAAAGCTTTATTTATTTTTCTTTGTTTTCTTTCTAGCTTGGCGGCTAGATAGGATGCTATGTATTCTTCCGAATATTGAGTAGGATCTTCTTCTTCAAGTTGTAAAGTACAAACTTGGAAGTCATGTAATTCTTCTATACTAGGTTCTGTATTAGAAGTAGTATGATGAGATGATGTATATGTTGGGATTACAATATTATCTTTAGTTCTATGTGTTCCTTGAAATTGTATATCAGAATTAGATAAACTTACTTGACTGTTGGATGAAGATGGATGACTATGACTTGGAGGAGGTAGTATAATAACATCTGGGGTATGAGAAATTGATTTTCTATTTGGTATCCTTTGTTTATTATTTCTCCTTCTGTTTATATCAATATCATCCTGTGTTTGTGATTTTGTGTTTTGGAATTGTATTTCTACATTTCCATCTGTATGTTCTATGATATGATTAGGAATGAATTGTTGAGGAATTTCTCGTGGTTGATTGGCATTTTGTAATGCCCATGATTGAGGTAGAATTATATCTGACCATTTTATAGTCTTTGGGACTATCATATTGGATTTTTCTATATTTGTTTGAAACAAAATTGTTTGATCTTTCTGATCAAGTTTCAAGGTATTTGGACTTAATGTGTTCATAACTTTATAGTATATTCTATAAACTATGGCAAGATTTTGTGATCCATGGATCATATTAAAACCATGTGTTTTAAGATTTATTGTTAATATATCTAAAATATTGGGGTCTGTTAAAGAAACAGAAAAATTAGGAAAACAGTTAAAATATATTGGCCCGCTACAGAGGCTGGATTCTACCATGCCTAGTAGAGAGTCTGTGAAAATATTGTGTCTTGTATCTCTTAGGCATACAAGCACAGAAGTGTTCAACCCTGGTCGGGTCAAAGGTTTCACGGCTATTTGAATTAGACCAATGTGTAAATATTTGTAATTATGTTCTTTATGTTTTTCTATTACTTTTTTAGAGAGTAGGTGAAAGTCTTCTTGATTTTGTGTGACTGATAGACTTTCTTCTACAGTCTTGATGGCGTATCCCATCTTAAGTTTGAATGATCCTTTGTTATAAACATCATGTATTGGTACCTTGGGTATATTCCAATTTTGGATATTCTCCTCAATATCATTTATGATTATCTGTTCTTTATTTTTGACTCTAAGTTTGGAAGATGAAGGTACAGTTTTACTAGTAAGATTTCTTATGAGATTTGCCATCCATAGGTTGCGGATAATGACAATCTGGACATTCAGTGGCCTTAGCTTTTTTCCCTAAGCGGCTCTCCTGGCCTTGGCGGTACTTTTCGCATCGGCGTTCACTTGTCTCTTGTCTTAACTCTCGGACCAACTTTCTTGGTGGTCAATCTCACTTAATTTCTTATAGTAAAACGTCTCTTTATCTTACTTATGAGGTAAGAAGAACAGTTGTACAAATTCTACAGTTATAACTGTTTGCACAGTTCCACTGTGGAATAGTTCTTACTGTTTAATTTGTCAGACAGTGTATCACTGTATGGCTCTGATACCACTTTTCGCCAGGATCTACAGCACTGTCTTTTGATTAGGTTTTATCTATTTTGATTGATTGATTTTAGATCTAAGTCTTTGACTATTGCGGATAATAGAGTTATAATAAATAGGTAAACAGCAAGCTGTTATATTGGATTAATGATTGTAAAATTCTGTAGTAATTTAAACAGAATAGTATGATTCCTATGAGAGGAATTATAGAGATGTCAATTACAATCCATTGAGCATAACTAATATCACCTATTTTAATATTAAATAAAATTTTAAACTGCATAGAAATTTGCTAAGCAATCACACGAGCATCTTATTATCATTTACATGGAAGATTACAAGCAAATATTACAGAGGAACTTAAAACAGGAAAGCAAGAATTAGAAATGCATAAACGGAAAAGGGAGCATAAGACTTACTGGGTGCATATACAGTAACTGGAAAAGAGTTTCCAGTGGTGAGGACAGTAAGAAGGCAAATTATTGATATTGCAATCACACATTAAGAGTGAGGAGAGAAAGAACCTGGTCCAGCTATGAGGGCAATGATAGCTGTGAATGGGAACAATTGCAGAGTTCGGATGCAGGTATAGATCAGAGGTGTACAGATGCAGAGCAGAGGTGCAGAGGTTCAGGTGGCCTGAGGTTCAGAGGTTCAGGTGGTCTGAGGTTACAGGTGGTCTGAAGTTATCAGAGGTCTGAGGTCATCGGAGGTCTGAGGTCATCGGAGGTTTGAGATCATCGGAGGTCTGAGGTCATCGGAGGTTTGAGATCATCGGAGGTCTGAGGTCATCGGAGGTTTGAGATCATCGGAGGTCTGAGGGTTTCCGGTAAGGTTGAGAGGTTGATGAGGGTTTCCGGTAAGGTTGAGAGACTTCAGGTAAGTTGAGAGGCTTCAGGTAGGTTGAGGTAGGTTAATGAGGGTTTCCGGTAAGGTTGAGAGACTTCAGGTAAGTTGAGAGGCTTCAGGTAGGTTGAGGTAGGTTAAGGCTTCGGGTAGAAGGAAAAGCTTTGCTCTGGAAGAGGAGAGGAGTGAGGCCCTATCTGGAATGAAGGAGGTGCTTCCTTCTTATAGGAGTCGGAGGAGATTCCTTTGGCTTTACAGCTGGCCACTAAGTTGGAAGAGGACAAATGAGGTGGATAGCTTTGTCGGTGGAGGAAAGCATCTGACAAGAGGACAAATTAGGAAAAAGCTTTTGTCGGCCATTGGTGATAGAGGAAGACAGCTGGCAACTGTTTTATATAGAAAAAGAAAAGAGAGGTCACATGTGGATAGCATATGTGGACGAAGAGAAGGGAATCTTTTGGTGCATATGGACAAAGAAGAGGGGCCCAGATGTCTGTGAATACGACAAAAGGAGGTGTCGGTGGTATATGACAAAAATGCTAGTGGACAAAAAGTAAAATAAAGGTGAAGTGAAAAGTAAAATAAACTATTTCGGCTCTTTTGGCCTTATTACAATGAGTGTCCTTTTTTGGTGGTAGGACCCATATTATCTTTTCTTTCTTGCAAAGTGATGATTATGGTCTCTGGCTAAACTCATCCGGATCGTCTTCTTCTGGGTCTGTTTCATCTGGATCTGTTTCGTCTGGATCCTTTTGACTGAGCTGGAGATACCTATTGATGTGTAGTGGAGAGGACTGAACTGTTTCTTCGGAAGATGTAGGTTTTCTTCCTGCTTCAGCAAATATTTCTTTCATTTGTTTTTCAAGTTCGTCCTTGGAAGCATGAGGGTTGGTTTGAAGCATGTTCCTTAAATAGGTAGGAAAATCAAATGAAGTGTTTGGAGTATTTGGGTCTTTCTGGTATATAGGCGATTCAGGAGGTATTCTCTTTGGGGAGGCTTTAGTGAGATCCATTTGGAAGATATCCCACCATTTGACAGAGATAGTCTTTCCCAAACGAGGAATATAAGTATAATCATTTGAAGTATTAGGAGAGATGGTATAATCCCATTTCATAATCCAAGGGATTTGGTATAGGGCCATGAAGTAAAGGTGAGTATCAACTGTATTATTGGTATTGTTGTATTGTATAAATTGTTCCTGCAAATCCTTGAAGGCAGGAGGTAAAATCATAGCAGTTGATCCCCACACAAAAAACCAGTTTTGAAACCAGGTGGGGAACCTTTCGAAAATTGGTAGCCGGAACTGTAAATACCAGCTATGAGTATTGTTGGGGTTTTGGTAGTAGAAAAATTTATGCCAAGCTTCTATATACTCAGCGTATTTGAAATATTTGTAAGAAAAATCAGGATTTTGTAATTTCTTCCCATGTGCGGGATTAGAACCCCACTCAGTATAAGGAAGGAACTTTTTTATTTGCACCTTTGAATAGGCTATGATTCTGGTGTTTTGTTGGAAATAATGGACAACAGAGATGGATCCTGTTTCCATTAGAATTGCTTCATAGTATTCTCTGGTCTTAACCCCATTGATAGGATTAAGATGATTTAATAGATATAATGGTGCAAGCTTGCTTGGGTCCATGTGAACCTGCTGATGCTCTATGGAAATATCTATTAGAAAGGCTCTTTCAATGTATTCAGATCTGGGAGTATTGGTTGGAAGAGTGGACTTGGATTGGGCAGGTGAAAAAGTAGGAGTTGAAGTACGAGCTTCTGGGTATGTGATTTGATGTACTGGTGATTGAGATGGTGAGCGAATATTCAGGGGTAAGGGTTCCCCTTCATATGGGACTAAAGAATTCATGGGTTGTTTTCCCCGGCGAGTATTGCCTCGGGAGCCCATATTTAAGGATGTAAGATCCTTATCAGAGAGATTATCTTTGAATAATTGAAGTGCAAGTGAAAGTGGTTCTTCGTCGTTGGCGTCAGTGTTGCCCCCCCTGCAAAAATTCTCGGGTTAGAAAATCGGGTAAAGAGTTGGAAGACCCGGGGAGATGTTCAATGGAGAAATCAAAGGCAGAAAGGATGGCTTGCCATCTAGCAAATATTTGTTTAGAAATCAAATTTTTAACATCTTTTTGCAAAATATCTTTGGCTGCTTTGCAGTCTGTGCGTATAAGAAAGGGTTGATTTAAAATATCACTTTGGAATTTGGTAACACAATGAACAATGGCTAATAACACTTTTTTCACCATTGAATAATTTAATTGGGTAGAATTCCAAGCCTTTGAAGTATATCGTATTAATTGTTCTTTGGTATCTATCTGTTGTTTGAGTATACCACCAAGTCCTTTATCGGAGGCATCACATTCGATTATTTTGAAAGCAGTGGGATGAGGAAGAGAAAGGCATTCAAGGGTTTTTACCTTACTTTTTATTACCTGTATTGCTTGAGTATGGATGTCAGACCAAGGAGGAGGATTCTTCTTGAGTCTATCATATAATGGTTTGGAATCCAAAGCAAGGTTAGGATAGAAATCACTTACATAATTGAGGCATCCTAAAAACCTTTGTAACTCAGTTTTATCAAGAATCTTATCAGGAAATTTATCAGCAAAAGCTATAGATCTATCTATTGGAATAATGGTGCCATGATGTATCATATGTCCTAAAAATCTGATATTGGTTTTGAAAAGTGTTATCTTTTTGGCAGAAACCACTAAGCCTGCTTGGCTAACAGCATGGATAAATGTATTTATGTGTTTAATGTGTTGATCGATTGATTCAGAGAATATTAGGACATCATCAATATAAACGATCATAAAAGGGTAGTAAGAGTTGAAAACATCATTCATTATTTTTTGAAATTCTGATGGTGCATTTTTTAATCCAAAGGGCATTACATTCCATTCGTATTGTCCAAAGGGAACATTGAATGCAGTTTTGTATTTATCTTGTTCCTGGATTTGGATTTGCCAATAACCGGATTTCATATCGAATTTTGAAAATATGCAAGCCTGAGCAACTCTGTCTAATAAATCTTTTTTATTGGGTATTGGATATCTAATCCATTGTAATACTTTATTTAATGGTTTATAGTTTATTACCAATCTAGGAACTCCTCTTTCTTTTTCAGCATTTTTGTTAACATAAAAAGCTGCACAGCTCCAAGGTGAAGAACTTGGTCTAATGAGCTTTCTCTGTAGGAGTTCTGCTATTTCATTTTTACACATTTCTAATAAAACAGTATTCATTTGTATTGGCCTAGCTTTTGTAGGGATTTGTCTTTCAGTGAAAGTTGATTCATATGGCAAACTGATACTATGTTTTTTCCTATCCCAAAAAGCATTAGGATGTTCGCTGCATATTGAGGTTTCTATTTGCTTTTGTATTGATTGAATCTTTTGTTGGATTGAAGGCATTTGTAATTGCTCTTCAATTACTTTATATTTAATTTCTTGTTTAAGAGTGCAAAGAAATTTTTCTTTGCCTTGTAATTGGCTTTTGACATTATTTAATTCTTTTAGTTTTGGTTTATGTATGAAATTGAACTGTATTGGAATATTTTGAATTGTTGATGAAATTCCTTTTTCATCAATAGTTAGAGGATAAAGCAATGTTAGGAATGGAACCCCTAGAATTACTGATTGGCTTAATCCCTTAACCATGATAAATGGTGTATCAATACATTGGTGATTATTACATACAGAGGCATTGGATAATTTATATTTAATAAATAACCTACTACCATCTGCGGTGTTTAATATTTGAGTAGTTTTGTCAAAATATTTGGAAGGTACAAGTCCTTCGTTTATACAATTGAGATCAGCTCCAGAATCAATAAGAGCTGATGTTTCAAAGCTATAATTTTTATTAACAATGATTTTGACTTGGACAAACCATTTTTGTACTATTATTTTATTTATTAAATTAACTGAAGGGATTGGTACTGTTGGTATTTCACTAGTCTCACTAGTCTCTATGGGACCAGTGGTTTCTATTGGGTTATCTGTTATCAAATCATTGAATTCTATTTCATCTGTCTCAGAATCTTGTTGAGACATTTGTTGTAATTCTAATATTTGAATTCTTCCTTTTAATTGTACTATTTCTGATTTTATTTCTTTGATCTCCTTTTTGAGATCAGAGATTGTAGGTTCTTTTTGAGAAGTATGTTGATCACTTACTCTTTTGATAATAGCAGAGAAATTATATTCATCTGGATTTTTGATAATAGGTGATTTTGATTTGTTTTTGGTAATATTGATAAATTGGGTGATGATAGCTCTTTTTTCCTCGGGATCAGTTATTTTATCTATAATGTCTAATATAAAATTATCTTCCTGTGTAAGTGTGTGAACATTGTGCTGAGGTAATGGACAACTACAATCTTCTGATGATTCTGTAGTAGTCTCGGTATTGGTAGAAGAACTATCTGAACCTATAAAATCAAGATCATTACTATCGATTTCTTCAGTATAAGAACTAGTAGAAGTAGAGGAGGAAGAATCATATGATATTATACTTTTTAATTTTGCTTTAATTGAATCATCTATATTTAATGAGTCTATTTTCTTTTTTAATTTACATTGGTGTTTATAATGTCCTACTTTACCACACTTATAGCATACTGGAAGTTTGCTTTTTCTCTTTGTATTGGGAGAAAATTTTTTGATTAGTTTTCTTTTTGATTTTTTATAATATTCCTTATCCTTATTCTTCTTTTTGGATTTAATATATTTCTCTTTTTTGTATTTTTTCTTCTTCTTTTTGACATAGTCAGGCATATTTTTTCTATCTAAGTAATATCCAAATTGTTCACAAAAGTCTCCAAGTTCTTTTTTCTTGGTGAGCTTTTGTTTGTCTATTTGTCTTTTTAATTTCATATCAGTACAGAGGGCTAAGCCTTCTGCACATATTTCTGCGGAGAGTTCTCCGAGTGTATATGATGAATATACTATTATTCCATTGTGTTTTTTGCGAAGTCTTTCTTTGACTTTCTCAGCAAATAGATATGGAAGGCCAGCTATGAATTTTTCCTTCCAATGGTCTAGCTGGCAATCTTCTCGTATTAAAAGCCTTGAAAAGAATACATCTTTATACCATTTATAATGAGAAAGAGTAGGACAGCGTAAATTAGATAGCAAGTCTTCTGATCTTGCTGCAAGTAATGAAGTACTGCCTACAAAATGTAAGGTGATTGTGTATATCAGGGTATTAACAGCATCACTTTCTGTATATATAACTTCTTGGTTTTGTTCATTTCTTCCAGTCCATTGTCTAGTATTGTTTAAAATCCTTTGTTTGGTGTCATCATCCACATAGAAGTCCCACCATCCTCTTAACCAGCCTGTGAATCCATTTACTATGGCTTTGGCGACTTCTTGGTCATGGTTGCCTGCCATTTTGTTTGCAGAGGCATACATGGTCATATGTCTCATAACATCTAGTATTTTGAGTTCGGATAAACCATCTATCTGCCAATTGACTATAGATCTTCCAGAATAAGATACTGCCTGTTGTATTGAATCTTCTTCCATTTGAATGTCAACAGGAGTAGGTCTCTTATGATAGGGTAAGGCTGTTATGGGTTTCCAGTATTTCCCATAAGCTATTTTATTAATGGTATCCATTAGAGGTGTAGTATCCATAAAGGCTTTTTCTTGATTTTGGATTGTATCCTCTATTATGGGTTCTTCTTCGGTGAGCATCATAGTTTCATGCTCAGGTATGACAGCTTTACCTTTGTCAGATGACTCAGGTATCTGTGAAGTGATGGTAGATGGAGGAATATGGATTTGGGGTGAAGGTACGCCTTTCAAATCTAGTTGGGATTGATCCATAAGGGATTTATTATTTTCTCCAATGTGAAATTTATTTTTATTTAACTCAGGTGGTGGTTTAAATAATACTGATTTAGGAATGGGAGATATAGTAGATTTTTCCTTGGATACGATTCTTTCTATTCTTTCAGTTTGTTTTCCAAGGGATTGTAGATATAGGTTTGTATAATTATTTTGTTCTACAATATGGGGTATGTACTCTTGTTTTTTATTGATTTCTTTAGGTATGGCTTTATATGGTGTAGCCACTATATCATAGAAGGAGGCAGAATGTACAGGCTCATTTTTCTTTGGAATGCCTGCTTTGAGTATAATGCTTTTCTCCGGTGGATGAATACTAGCAGTTGTAGTACCATCAGTACTTATATATGTTTTTTCTTCTATGGTTTGAATTTTGTCAAAAGAAGGAATAGCAATATTCTTTTCTAAACATAGGTCTTTTAACCAATGAAAAAATCCTATATTTAGTCTTTCTTTATGTAAAAATTTATTATATTTTTTATGTAGTAATTCCATTAATCTAGGTGGTTGGAATCTTTGTAAATACCATTCTCTAATATTTTTATTTTCTTCTGATAAATAATCTTTTTTAATAAAAGCTTTATTTATTTTTCTTTGTTTTCTTTCTAGCTTGGCGGCTAGATAGGATGCTATGTATTCTTCCGAATATTGAGTAGGATCTTCTTCTTCAAGTTGTAAAGTACAAACTTGGAAGTCATGTAATTCTTCTATACTAGGTTCTGTATTAGAAGTTGTATGATGAGATGATGTATATGTTGGGATTACAATATTATCTTTAGTTCTATGTGTTCCTTGAAATTGTATATCAGAATTAGATAAACTTACTTGACTGTTGGATGAAGATGGATGACTATGACTTGGAGGAGGTAGTATAATAACATCTGGGGTATGAGAAATTGATTTTCTATTTGGTATCCTTTGTTTATTATTTCTCCTTCTGTTTATATCAATATCATCCTGTGTTTGTGATTTTGTGTTTTGGAATTGTATTTCTACATTTCCATCTGTATGTTCTATGATATGATTAGGAATGAATTGTTGAGGAATTTCTCGTGGTTGATTGGCATTTTGTAATGCCCATGATTGAGGTAGAATTATATCTGACCATTTTATAGTCTTTGGGACTATCATATTGGATTTTTCTATATTTGTTTGAAACAAAATTGTTTGATCTTTCTGATCAAGTTTCAAGGTATTTGGACTTAATGTGTTCATAACTTTATAGTATATTCTATAAACTATGGCAAGATTTTGTGATCCATGGATCATATTAAAACCATGTGTTTTAAGATTTATTGTTAATATATCTAAAATATTGGGGTCTGTTAAAGAAACAGAAAAATTAGGAAAACAGTTAAAATATATTGGCCCGCTACAAAGGCTGGATTCTACCATGCCTAGTAGAGAGTCTGTGAAAATATTGTGTCTTGTATCTCTTAGGCATACAAGCACAGAAGTGTTCAACCCTGGTCGGGTCAAAGGTTTCACGGCTATTTGAATTAGACCAATGTGTAAATATTTGTAATTATGTTCTTTATGTTTTTCTATTACTTTTTTAGAGAGTAGGTGAAAGTCTTCTTGATTTTGTGTGACTGATAGACTTTCTTCTACAGTCTTGATGGCGTATCCCATCTTAAGTTTGAATGATCCTTTGTTATAAACATCATGTATTGGTACCTTGGGTATATTCCAATTTTGGATATTCTCCTCAATATCATTTATGATTATCTGTTCTTTATTTTTGACTCTAAGTTTGGAAGATGAAGGTACAGTTTTACTAGTAAGATTTCTTATGAGATTTGCCATCCGTAGGTTGCGGATAATGACAATCTGGACATTCAGTGGCCTTAGCTTTTTTCCCTAAGCGGCTCTCCTGGCCTTGGCGGTACTTTTCGCATCGGCGTTCACTTGTCTCTTGTCTTAACTCTCGGACCAACTTTCTTGGTGGTCAATCTCACTTAATTTCTTATAGTAAAACGTCTCTTTATCTTACTTATGAGGTAAGAAGAACAGTTGTACAAATTCTACAGTTATAACTGTTTGCACAGTTCCACTGTGGAATAGTTCTTACTGTTTAATTTGTCAGACAGTGTATCACTGTATGGCTCTGATACCACTTTTCGCCAGGATCTACAGCACTGTCTTTTGATTAGGTTTTATCTATTTTGATTGATTGATTTTAGATCTAAGTCTTTGACTATTGCGGATAATAGAGTTATAATAAATAGGTAAACAGCAAGCTGTTATATTGGATTAATGATTGTAAAATTCTGTAGTAATTTAAACAGAATAGTATGATTCCTATGAGAGGAATTATAGAGATGTCAATTACAATCCATTGAGCATAACTAATATCACCTATTTTAATATTAAATAAAATTTTAAACTGCATAGAAATTTGCTAAGCAATCACACGAGCATCTTATTATCATTTACATGGAAGATTACAAGCAAATATTACAGAGGAACTTAAAACAGGAAAGCAAGAATTAGAAATGCATAAACGGAAAAGGGAGCATAAGACTTACTGGGTGCATATACAGTAACTGGAAAAGAGTTTCCAGTGGTGAGGACAGTAAGAAGGCAAATTATTGATATTGCAATCACACATTAAGAGTGAGGAGAGAAAGAACCTGGTCCAGCTATGAGGGCAATGATAGCTGTGAATGGGAACAATTGCAGAGTTCGGATGCAGGTATAGATCAGAGGTGTACAGATGCAGAGCAGAGGTGCAGAGGTTCAGGTGGCCTGAGGTTCAGAGGTTCAGGTGGTCTGAGGTTACAGGTGGTCTGAAGTTATCAGAGGTCTGAGGTCATCGGAGGTCTGAGGTCATCGGAGGTTTGAGATCATCGGAGGTCTGAGGTCATCGGAGGTTTGAGATCATCGGAGGTCTGAGGTCATCGGAGGTTTGAGATCATCGGAGGTCTGAGGGTTTCCGGTAAGGTTGAGAGGTTGATGAGGGTTTCCGGTAAGGTTGAGAGACTTCAGGTAAGTTGAGAGGCTTCAGGTAGGTTGAGGTAGGTTAATGAGGGTTTCCGGTAAGGTTGAGAGACTTCAGGTAAGTTGAGAGGCTTCAGGTAGGTTGAGGTAGGTTAAGGCTTCGGGTAGAAGGAAAAGCTTTGCTCTGGAAGAGGAGAGGAGTGAGGCCCTATCTGGAATGAAGGAGGTGCTTCCTTCTTATAGGAGTCGGAGGAGATTCCTTTGGCTTTACAGCTGGCCACTAAGTTGGAAGAGGACAAATGAGGTGGATAGCTTTGTCGGTGGAGGAAAGCATCTGGCAAGAGGACAAATTAGGAAAAAGCTTTTGTCGGCCATTGGTGATAGAGGAAGACAGCTGGCAACTGTTTTATATAGAAAAAGAAAAGAGAGGTCACATGTGGATAGCATATGTGGACGAAGAGAAGGGAATCTTTTGGTGCATATGGACAAAGAAGAGGGGCCCAGATGTCTGTGAATACGACAAAAGGAGGTGTCGGTGGTATATGACAAAAATGCTAGTGGACAAAAAGTAAAATAAAGGTGAAGTGAAAAGTAAAATAAACTATTTCGGCTCTTTTGGCCTTATTACAATGAGTGTCCTTTTTTGGTGGTAGGACCCATATTATCTTTTCTTTCTTGCAAAGTGATGATTATGGTCTCTGGCTAAACTCATCCGGATCGTCTTCTTCTGGGTCTGTTTCATCTGGATCTGTTTCGTCTGGATCCTTTTGACTGAGCTGGAGATACCTATTGATGTGTAGTGGAGAGGACTGAACTGTTTCTTCGGAAGATGTAGGTTTTCTTCCTGCTTCAGCAAATATTTCTTTCATTTGTTTTTCAAGTTCGTCCTTGGAAGCATGAGGGTTGGTTTGAAGCATGTTCCTTAAATAGGTAGGAAAATCAAATGAAGTGTTTGGAGTATTTGGGTCTTTCTGGTATATAGGCGATTCAGGAGGTATTCTCTTTGGGGAGGCTTTAGTGAGATCCATTTGGAAGATATCCCACCATTTGACAGAGATAGTCTTTCCCAAACGAGGAATATAAGTATAATCATTTGAAGTATTAGGAGAGATGGTATAATCCCATTTCATAATCCAAGGGATTTGGTATAGGGCCATGAAGTAAAGGTGAGTATCAACTGTATTATTGGTATTGTTGTATTGTATAAATTGTTCCTGCAAATCCTTGAAGGCAGGAGGTAAAATCATAGCAGTTGATCCCCACACAAAAAACCAGTTTTGAAACCAGGTGGGGAACCTTTCGAAAATTGGTAGCCGGAACTGTAAATACCAGCTATGAGTATTGTTGGGGTTTTGGTAGTAGAAAAATTTATGCCAAGCTTCTATATACTCAGCGTATTTGAAATATTTGTAAGAAAAATCAGGATTTTGTAATTTCTTCCCATGTGCGGGATTAGAACCCCACTCAGTATAAGGAAGGAACTTTTTTATTTGCACCTTTGAATAGGCTATGATTCTGGTGTTTTGTTGGAAATAATGGACAACAGAGATGGATCCTGTTTCCATTAGAATTGCTTCATAGTATTCTCTGGTCTTAACCCCATTGATAGGATTAAGATGATTTAATAGATATAATGGTGCAAGCTTGCTTGGGTCCATGTGAACCTGCTGATGCTCTATGGAAATATCTATTAGAAAGGCCCTTTCAATGTATTCAGATCTGGGAGTATTGGTTGGAAGAGTGGACTTGGATTGGGCAGGTGAAAAAGTAGGAGTTGAAGTACGAGCTTCTGGGTATGTGATTTGATGTACTGGTGATTGAGATGGTGAGCGAATATTCAGGGGTAAGGGTTCCCCTTCATATGGGACTAAAGAATTCATGGGTTGTTTTCCCCGGCGAGTATTGCCTCGGGAGCCCATATTTAAGGATGTAAGATCCTTATCAGAGAGATTATAATTGAAGTGCAAGTGAAAGTGGTTCTTCGTCGTTGGCGTCAGTGTTGCCCCTCCTGCAAAAATTCTCGGGTTAGAAAATCGGGTAAAGAGTTGGAAGACCCGGGGAGATGTTCAATGGAGAAATCAAAGGCAGAAAGGATGGCTTGCCATCTAGCAAATATTTGTTTAGAAATCAAATTTTTAACATCTTTTTGCAAAATATCTTTGGCTGCTTTGCAGTCTGTGCGTATAAGAAAGGGTTGATTTAAAATATCACTTTGGAATTTGGTAACACAATGAACAATGGCTAATAACTCTTTTTTCACCATTGAATAATTTAATTGGGTAGAATTCCAAACCTTTGAAGTATATCGTATTAATTGTTCTTTGGTATCTATCTGTTGTTTGAGTATACCACCAAGTCCTTTATCGGAGGCATCACATTCGATTATTTTGAAAGCAGTGGGATGAGGAAGAGAAAGGCATTCAAGGGTTTTTACCTTACTTTTTATTACCTGTATTGCTTGAGTATGGATGTCAGACCAAGGAGGAGGATTCTTCTTGAGTCTATCATATAATGGTTTGGAATCCAAAGCAAGGTTAGGATAGAAATCACTTACATAATTGAAGCATCCTAAAAACCTTTGTAACTCAGTTTTATCAAGAATCTTATCAGGAAATTTATCAGCAAAAGCTATAGATCTATCTATTGGAATAATGGTGCCATGATGTATCATATGTCCTAAAAATCTGATATTGGTTTTGAAAAGTGTTATCTTTTTGGCAGAAACCACTAAGCCTGCTTGGCTAACAGCATGGATAAATGTATTTATGTGTTTAATGTGTTGATCGATTGATTCAGAGAATATTAGGACATCATCAATATAAACGATCATAAAAGGGTAGTAAGAGTTGAAAACATCATTCATTATTTTTTGAAATTCTGATGGTGCATTTTTTAATCCAAAGGGCATTACATTCCATTCGTATTGTCCAAAGGGAACATTGAATGCAGTTTTGTATTTATCTTGTTCCTGGATTTGGATTTGCCAATAACCGGATTTCATATCGAATTTTGAAAATATGCAAGCCTGAGCAACTCTGTCTAATAAATCTTTTTTATTGGGTATTGGATATCTAATCCATTGTAATACTTTATTTAATGGTTTATAGTTTATTACCAATCTAGGAACTCCTCTTTCTTTTTCAGCATTTTTGTTAACATAAAAAGCTGCACAGCTCCAAGGTGAATGGAATGTAATGCCCTTTGGATTAAAAAATGCACCATCAGAATTTCAAAAAATAATGAATGATGTTTTCAACTCTTACTACCCTTTTATGATCGTTTATATTGATGATGTCCTAATATTCTCTGAATCAATCGATCAACACATTAAACACATAAATACATTTATCCATGCTGTTAGCCAAGCAGGCTTAGTGGTTTCTGCCATTGACTTGGACAAACCATTTTTGTACTATTATTTTATTTATTAAATTAACTGAAGGGATTGGTACTGTTGGTATTTCACTAGTCTCACTAGTCTTTATGGGACCAGTGGTTTCTATTGGGTTATCTGTTATCAAATCATTGAATTCTATTTCATCTGTCTCAGAATCTTGTTGAGACATTTGTTGTAATTCTAATATTTGAATTCTTCCTTTTAATTGTACTATTTCTGATTTTATTTCTTTGATCTCCTTTTTGAGATCAGAGATTGTAGGTTCTTTTTGAGAAGTATGTTGATCACTTACTCTTTTGATAATAGCAGAGAAATTATATTCATCTGGATTTTTGATAATAGGTGATTTTGATTTGTTTTTGGTAATATTGATAAATTGGGTGATGATAGCTCTTTTTTCCTCGGGATCAGTTATTTTATCTATAATGTCTAATATAAAATTATCTTCCTGTGTAAGTGTGTGAACATTGTGCTGAGGTAATGGACAACTACAATCTTCTGATGATTCTGTAGTAGTCTCGGTATTGGTAGAAGAACTATCTGAACCTATAAAATCAAGATCATTACTATCGATTTCTTCAGTATAAGAACTAGTAGAAGTAGAGGAGGAAGAATCATATGATATTATACTTTTTAATTTTGCTTTAATTGAATCATCTATATTTAATGAGTCTATTTTCTTTTTTAATTTACATTGGTGTTTATAATGTCCTACTTTACCACACTTATAGCATACTGGAAGTTTGCTTTTTCTCTTTGTATTGGGAGAAAATTTTTTGATTAGTTTTCTTTTTGATTTTTTATAATATTCCTTATCCTTATTCTTCTTTTTGGATTTAATATATTTCTCTTTTTTGTATTTTTTCTTCTTCTTTTTGACATAGTCAGGCATATTTTTTCTATCTAAGTAATATCCAAATTGTTCACAAAAGTCTCCAAGTTCTTTTTTCTTGGTGAGCTTTTGTTTGTCTATTTGTCTTTTTAATTTCATATCAGTACAGAGGGCTAAGCCTTCTGCACATATTTCTGCGGAGAGTTCTCCGAGTGTATATGATGAATATACTATTATTCCATTGTGTTTTTTGCGAAGTCTTTCTTTGACTTTCTCAGCAAATAGATATGGAAGGCCAGCTATGAATTTTTCCTTCCAATGGTCTAGCTGGCAATCTTCTCGTATTAAAAGCCTTGAAAAGAATACATCTTTATACCATTTATAATGAGAAAGAGTAGGACAGCGTAAATTAGATAGCAAGTCTTCTGATCTTGCTGCAAGTAATGAAGTACTGCCTACAAAATGTAAGGTGATTGTGTATATCAGGGTATTAACAGCATCACTTTCTGTATATATAACTTCTTGGTTTTGTTCATTTCTTCCAGTCCATTGTCTAGTATTGTTTAAAATCCTTTGTTTGGTGTCATCATCCACATAGAAGTCCCACCATCCTCTTAACCAGCCTGTGAATCCATTTACTATGGCTTTGGCGACTTCTTGGTCATGGTTGCCTGCCATTTTGTTTGCAGAGGCATACATGGTCATATGTCTCATAACATCTAGTATTTTGAGTTCGGATAAACCATCTATCTGCCAATTGACTATAGATCTTCCAGAATAAGATACTGCCTGTTGTATTGAATCTTCTTCCATTTGAATGTCAACAGGAGTAGGTCTCTTATGATAGGGTAAGGCTGTTATGGGTTTCCAGTATTTCCCATAAGCTATTTTATTAATGGTATCCATTAGAGGTGTAGTATCCATAAAGGCTTTTTCTTGATTTTGGATTGTATCCTCTATTATGGGTTCTTCTTCGGTGAGCATCATAGTTTCATGCTCAGGTATGACAGCTTTACCTTTGTCAGATGACTCAGGTATCTGTGAAGTGATGGTAGATGGAGGAATATGGATTTGGGGTGAAGGTACGCCTTTCAAATCTAGTTGGGATTGATCCATAAGGGATTTATTATTTTCTCCAATGTGAAATTTATTTTTATTTAACTCAGGTGGTGGTTTAAATAATACTGATTTAGGAATGGGAGATATAGTAGATTTTTCCTTGGATACGATTCTTTCTATTCTTTCAGTTTGTTTTCCAAGGGATTGTAGATATAGGTTTGTATAATTATTTTGTTCTACAATATGGGGTATGTACTCTTGTTTTTTATTGATTTCTTTAGGTATGGCTTTATATGGTGTAGCCACTATATCATAGAAGGAGGCAGAATGTACAGGCTCATTTTTCTTTGGAATGCCTGCTTTGAGTATAATGCTTTTCTCCGGTGGATGAATACTAGCAGTTGTAGTACCATCAGTACTTATATATGTTTTTTCTTCTATGGTTTGAATTTTGTCAAAAGAAGGAATAGCAATATTCTTTTCTAAACATAGGTCTTTTAACCAATGAAAAAATCCTATATTTAGTCTTTCTTTATGTAAAAATTTATTATATTTTTTATGTAGTAATTCCATTAATCTAGGTGGTTGGAATCTTTGTAAATACCATTCTCTAATATTTTTATTTTCTTCTGATAAATAATCTTTTTTAATAAAAGCTTTATTTATTTTTCTTTGTTTTCTTTCTAGCTTGGCGGCTAGATAGGATGCTATGTATTCTTCCGAATATTGAGTAGGATCTTCTTCTTCAAGTTGTAAAGTACAAACTTGGAAGTCATGTAATTCTTCTATACTAGGTTCTGTATTAGAAGTTGTATGATGAGATGATGTATATGTTGGGATTACAATATTATCTTTAGTTCTATGTGTTCCTTGAAATTGTATATCAGAATTAGATAAACTTACTTGACTGTTGGATGAAGATGGATGACTATGACTTGGAGGAGGTAGTATAATAACATCTGGGGTATGAGAAATTGATTTTCTATTTGGTATCCTTTGTTTATTATTTCTCCTTCTGTTTATATCAATATCATCCTGTGTTTGTGATTTTGTGTTTTGGAATTGTATTTCTACATTTCCATCTGTATGTTCTATGATATGATTAGGAATGAATTGTTGAGGAATTTCTCGTGGTTGATTGGCATTTTGTAATGCCCATGATTGAGGTAGAATTATATCTGACCATTTTATAGTCTTTGGGACTATCATATTGGATTTTTCTATATTTGTTTGAAACAAAATTGTTTGATCTTTCTGATCAAGTTTCAAGGTATTTGGACTTAATGTGTTCATAACTTTATAGTATATTCTATAAACTATGGCAAGATTTTGTGATCCATGGATCATATTAAAAACATGTGTTTTAAGATTTATTGTTAATATATCTAAAATATTGGGGTCTGTTAAAGAAACAGAAAAATTAGGAAAACAGTTAAAATATATTGGCCCGCTACAGAGGCTGGATTCTACCATGCCTAGTAGAGAGTCTGTGAAAATATTGTGTCTTGTATCTCTTAGGCATACAAGCACAGAAGTGTTCAACCCTGGTCGGGTCAAAGGTTTCACGGCTATTTGAATTAGACCAATGTGTAAATATTTGTAATTATGTTCTTTATGTTTTTCTATTACTTTTTTAGAGAGTAGGTGAAAGTCTTCTTGATTTTGTGTGACTGATAGACTTTCTTCTACAGTCTTGATGGCGTATCCCATCTTAAGTTTGAATGATCCTTTGTTATAAACATCATGTATTGGTACCTTGGGTATATTCCAATTTTGGATATTCTCCTCAATATCATTTATGATTATCTGTTCTTTATTTTTGACTCTAAGTTTGGAAGATGAAGGTACAGTTTTACTAGTAAGATTTCTTATGAGATTTGCCATCCGTAGGTTGCGGATAATGACAATCTGGACATTCAGTGGCCTTAGCTTTTTTCCCTAAGCGGCTCTCCTGGCCTTGGCGGTACTTTTCGCATCGGCGTTCACTTGTCTCTTGTCTTAACTCTCGGACCAACTTTCTTGGTGGTCAATCTCACTTAATTTCTTATAGTAAAACGTCTCTTTATCTTACTTATGAGGTAAGAAGAACAGTTGTACAAATTCTACAGTTATAACTGTTTGCACAGTTCCACTGTGGAATAGTTCTTACTGTTTAATTTGTCAGACAGTGTATCACTGTATGGCTCTGATACCACTTTTCGCCAGGATCTACAGCACTGTCTTTTGATTAGGTTTTATCTATTTTGATTGATTGATTTTAGTTCTAAGTCTTTGACTATTGCGGATAATAGAGTTATAATAAATAGGTAAACAGCAAGCTGTTATATTGGATTAATGATTGTAAAATTCTGTAGTAATTTAAACAGAATAGTATGATTCCTATGAGAGGAATTATAGAGATGTCAATTACAATCCACTAATATCACCTATTTTAATATTAAATAAAATTTTAAACTGCATAGAAATTTGCTAAGCAATCACACGAGCATCTTATTATCATTTACATGGAAGATTACAAGCAAATATTACAGAGGAACTTAAAACAGGAAAGCAAGAATTAGAAATGCATAAACGGAAAAGGGAGCATAAGACTTACTGGGTGCATATACAGTAACTGGAAAAGAGTTTCCAGTGGTGAGGACAGTAAGAAGGCAAATTATTGATATTGCAATCACACATTAAGAGTGAGGAGAGAAAGAACCTGGTCCAGCTATGAGGGCAATGATAGCTGTGAATGGGAACAATTGCAGAGTTCGGATGCAGGTATAGATCAGAGGTGTACAGATGCAGAGCAGAGGTGCAGAGGTTCAGGTGGCCTGAGGTTCAGAGGTTCAGGTGGTCTGAGGTTACAGGTGGTCTGAAGTTATCAGAGGTCTGAGGTCATCGGAGGTCTGAGGTCATCGGAGGTTTGAGATCATCGGAGGTCTGAGGTCATCGGAGGTTTGAGATCATCGGAGGTCTGAGGTCATCGGAGGTTTGAGATCATCGGAGGTCTGAAGGTTTCCGGTAAGGTTGAGAGGTTGATGAGGGTTTCCGGTATTATCAATATTACCAAAAACAAATCAAAATCACCTATTATCAAAAATCCAGATGAATATAATTTCTCTGCTATTATCAAAAGAGTAAGTGATCAACATACTTCTCAAAAAGAACCTACAATCTCTGATCTCAAAAAGGAGATCAAAGAAATAAAATCAGAAATAGTACAATTAAAAGGAAGAATTCAAATATTAGAATTACAACAAATGTCTCAACAAGATTCTGAGACAGATGAAATAGAATTCAATGATTTGATAACAGATAACCCAATAGAAACCATTGGTCCCATAGAGACTAGTGAGACTAGTGAAATACCAACAGTACCAATCCCTTCAGTTAATTTAATAAATAAAATAATAGTACAAAAATGGTTTGTCCAAGTCAAAATCATTGTTAATAAAAATTATAGCTTTGAAACATCAGCTCTTATTGATTCTGGAGCTGATCTCAATTGTATAAACGAAGGACTTGTACCTTCCAAATATTTTGACAAAACTACTCAAATATTAAACACCGCAGATGGTAGTAGGTTATTTATTAAATATAAATTATCCAATGCCTCTGTATGTAATAATCACCAATGTATTGATACACCATTTATCATGGTTAAGGGATTAAGCCAATCAGTAATTCTAGGGGTTCCATTCCTATATATATATATATATATATATATATATATATATATATATATGCATAATTTTGATTATTTTTTAAGAAGATGTCGTACATAGAATTAGAGTTAGGTGGGCGAAGTGGAATTGTGCAACTGGAATTTTATTTGAACGCCGCATACTAATGAAGTTGAAGAGTAAGTTCTATAGGATAGTTGTGAGACCAGCTTTGCTTTATGGGGTAGAATGTTGACAGACAAAAAACAATATGCCCATAAGATGAGTGTAGCGGAGATGAGAATGTTAAGATGGATGAGTAGCAAGACAAGAAGAGATAAAATCTGAAATGAATCCATTCGGGAAAGTTAAAAGTATGACACCAATAGGCAATAAGATAACAAACGGTAGGGTTAGGTGGGCAGGTCATATGTGGCATTGATCCAATACAACACATGTTAAGAAATACGAGTTAATTCAAGTGGAAGGATTAAAAAAGACAAAGGGTAAACCCAAAAGGACGTGGTTTGAAGTAGTTCGAAAAGATATGGAGATTTATGGTCTCACTGAAAGTATGGCCTTAAATAGAGCAAAGTGGTGTACCAAAATTCGTGTAGCCGACCCCAATTAATTGGAAAAAACATATATATATATATATAAATGCTCCTGTAGGCCCACTCGCGTACAGGAAACCAATGAGCCCAACAGCTCGGATCATCTCATCGTGTTTCAACACTTAGGATGATGCTTGGCCGGTTGCACACGTTTCAAATTTTAAAAAACCCCATTTAATGGGTTGTCAGGTACCTGACACCTACGGTAGTGCCCTATATCCATCTCTCTCGTTCTCTCTCATGTCAACCTCCCTCCCATCTCACCTTCTCTCTCAACTCAACCTCTCTCTCTCTTTCTCTCTCTCTAGGCCGTGTCAACCTCCCTCCCATCTCACCTTCTCTCTCAACTCAACCTCTCTCTCTCTTTCTCTCTCTCTAGGCCGCGCCCCCTCTTTCTTTCTGTACAACCAGGCTGCTCTCTCCCATCTTACCCTCTCTCTTCCTATAGGCCATGCCCCCCTCGCTCTCTACAACCAAGTTGCTCTCTCTATCTCTCCCATTGTCGCTCCCATCTCACCCTCTCAACTCACCTTCTCTCTCTACCCTCTCACTACAGCAATCGGCTTCTTCTTCTTTTATATATATATATATATATATATATATATATATATATATATATATATATATATATATATATATATATATATATATATATATATATATATATATATATAATGAGATCATTTACCTTTGGTACAGCATGATCACAATTAATCTTGACCATTAGATATAAATTTGGGTAACTGCATTTATTTCATTGACCAAGCTCAAAGTTGAAAAGAAATTTTTTTGAACTTTTTGACATACCCAAGCTATCAGATTAAACATCATATGATAGCTTAAACAGCATATGGTTGTAAGTAACTGTGACCTCCCAATGTTAAATGTAAATGGTCTCATTGTATACAATCTTATATATACTAATAAAACAATATTTAAAAACCATGTTAGAGAAATTTGTTTGCCGCCAATTTTTGGATATACTTTTTCATTCCAATGTACAATACAAAAAAAAAACAAAATTTAAAAACACTATAAAAGTGTTCTTTTAGCTCAATTAACATCAACCATCCATTTTAATGAGATGCTTAGATCTATACCTTAAAAAGCATTTTTCCCTTTTTCAAATTTTTTAGCCAAATGTAATAGCACTAGATAATCAACATAAAAAAAATTATTTTGAATTCATAAAAACCGAGATCTTTATATTCACCAAATAGATTATCTAAATTCATTGCTAGAAGAGAACGCATTTGAACCATATATTGGACGCAAATTAAATTTTATTTTTTTAAGACTAATTATTAAGATGTAGAGAAGGTATGGTAAAATTTTGCATCATACAATTGCCACAACCATAATTTTCTAAAAGAATGGTTTCATTATATTAGAATGACACATGATATCACTCTCCCATACATATAATGTTAAAAAGGTAATTTATCGTTGATGCAGACCACAGATAGCCTTACACAAAATACATTTTGAAAGAGAAAAGGCTTAGTTCGGGATGAGGAAAGGTTTCCTTGGTGAGATGGAGCGCCAGAAATAATGAGCTTACTGGTAGGAGAAAAGTGGATGGTTTGGGAATAAGTCATTAGCCGTACATCTTCCTCAGTCCAACTGAGCGGAATTCTAAGCCTCAACCATGATAATAAAAGGGAACATTCCATTCCATTATTCTATCATCACCATCATCGCTGTAGCATTTTTGCAATTAATTGAAGCTGGCTAAAATAAATAACTGTAGGTTCAGAATTCATAATAAGTTTTGACAAAATTTTATATTAGCTGTCTACCCAAAACAATCCAGCCTTTTTACCCGGGCATGAGACGGGATAAGATAAAATGTAAAGTTCTCATCCTTCTTTGACAAATTCCATTACTCTATATCAATGCAAATTATCTTCCAACTACTGAAACCAATTAGCCTTGCCAGTTCTCGAGAAGCAGGTATCAATGGCCAATCTTTTCTTTCTTTTCGAATGAAATATATCAGGAAATTTTCACTCATGAACAAAGATTGGCGAAAACCAGCAATGTCAAAATGTAATGTACATGAAACAGGGAGAGATGCTTTTCCCTCGTACCCATTTCGTCTAAATTACATTTTACAAGGACTTGCACCAAAACAATCCTCAAGGACATTCTACAATTTATCAGGCTGAAAGGTATAGAGATACTTTCACTCTCATGTAATACCAGGGATCGGTGAAGGGAGAGTACTCATCTGTAAAATCAGAGCCAAGAGGTCCCACTGGATTGGGCCAAGGATGAACCTATGTGGGATTCCTTGGAATAGTTTGATCTTGACTGTAACACAGCACCTAAGATTCATGGCTCTGAAGGGCCTCAATCGCATTCTTCCACTGCCACGCCCTTTGTTTTGCATCTTCAAACGACACCACTTTCTTCGGCTGAAGCATTAATGACAAAAAAATAAATGCATCAGTAATAATGATAAAATAGGTAAAGAGAAAGTATTGCATGTGTGCACTTAAAAGTTTCCTGCAGTTGTTTGACATCACCTAAGCTATCCACTGTTGACATTTGATTATTTGGCTGTGCCAACGTCTGCAAGCATGACTAAATAAGCTAAACCAAAAGATTTCATGCTCCCACTAGAGTATAATGTCCATTTACCCCAAGTAAAATCCAATGTCAGAGTAATTTTAAGACCCAAATATTTGGGGGTGTAAATTTTTCAACCTATGGACTAACCTCAATAAGAAACTTTTCCAAATTGCATTCTCTATGCACTTGAAAAAAATAATGTCTCAAGAATGAATAGAGACTGTCTATTTTGAAGGATGAGATCTAAGTGTCAAAAAACTAAAAATGAAAATTTTTACTTTTGAAAATATTAGTCTAGCAATTCTTGGTTGGTTTGTAAAGGTTTCATATTGAAAATATCCTCCCAAGTAGGTCTTGTGATGGAGGAAGTAGGTATACAGTAATGCTCCTGCAGAAAAGTAGCGTATATGCCCTCGTAAGCTAATTAGTAGGTGTACTGTCAGCATTTAATATATTTAACATACAAACAGTACATTAAATACTTCCAATATCCATATTTCAGGAATGGAGAGTTGAGATGAGCCGTTTTGCACTCATGTCCATCAAAATCTTTTGATGGAATTGGAATGGGGAACAACTCACCTCAACTTTAATTGACATCAGAGGGTCCAGGAGCATTTAACATACTTTTAGTCTTTAACCGCTATCATACTACACTTCTCAATAAGGGAAAGTATTAGACTCCAATGGACTAATGAAAACCATAGCTCGTAGGGCCGTGACACTCCAATGAAATGATGGATTGCGCAGAAAGTGTGTCCACCAGAACAGGACATGATCTCAATGGTTGTTCCCACACTTCACTACCATCAATCATTTAACCGGACTATCATGATGCCATTGGACAGGTTTTCCATACTCCAATGGAATACAATACGTACCACTTTCCCATATGTAAATGGCCCAACAAAGTGTGGAAATAAGTATACACCGTTAAGATTTTGAAATGAGAAGAGTTGGACACTTGGATGCTAAGGTCCTTGGGATTGTCAGACCAAATTATCGTTCCTTTCACCATCAGCTTGGAAGGGTCCACATAGATCAACTTGGGTTTGTCTGTGAGGATGAGCTGCACCTTCTTGCTAGAGAGCTTCTGTACTTTCTTCACCGTTGAGATCATAATCACTGACTCTCCCAGATCCAGAAATTGTTGCCTGTATAACATAGGGTATCATGTAAGAAAGTGCTTGATAGGATTGATGCGGTTTTTTGAACAAGTAAAGTTGAACACAAAAGTCAAATCAGCTTCAAATGGTTATTGCCTCAGTAGTCCACAAATCAGAGAAACTTGGTTTATGAAGATTGATCCTAATCATCCCATATAAATACCATATTTATGAAAAATCAGTGGAGACAAGTTCATCATCATGGAGATCACATAAATTTAGTGAAACTCACAAAAAATCAAACCAATATATATTGCGAGAAAAACACGCAAAATCGATCCTGTAAATAACACATTTATGAAAATCATCAGGGGCACGACTAATGGTTGTAAGATGCCAAGGGCTGCTATCGCTCCATACCATTTAGAATCAAAAGAATCAATTGAGGCAAGCTTAGCAATATGGGAATGAGACTCCACAGATGACGTGGCACCACCAGTGCCATCAAGGGAGGTGCTGTTCTGAACAAAACTGTCACCAACATGTGAAAGTCCCCATTCCAAATCTTCAACATCAGCATCGTCACTCTAAAAACAATCAATCACATTGGTTATCTAATTATAGTTGGACAAACACAGAAAACAGAATAGCAATGTAAAAGTCTACATGGATAACATCTGCATGTACACGCAGTAAAAAAGATACGTTGAACACAAAGGGATTCCTACTTTCAATGGTGTAGCAAGTTTTGGAGCAGGTAATGCACGTGGATTATTCCAGTCCACTCCCTTAAAGAAAGGGTGCCTTTTTAGGGCAGTATAACCACCAGGTCCAGCACCAGGTCTTTTCATGGGATCTATGTCCTGCAAAAAAGAGCATCAATGGATTCCATCAAAAAGTCTACAGTCAGCAAATTCATAATTGACATTCATAATCATTATTGACATGCACAAAAGTCGATTAATTACATTAATAAACGATGTCATATTCTCAAGCCGAAGATAGTTCCAGGAGCATATGCAGCCAAGTCTCAATTCTGCTTTTCTAAATAATTTGTAAATGAACCTTCATTAATGACCAAATTGATATACATGTATAAACAAAAGTTGGATTTTTCTACACAAAATTGAACCATGAAAAAGTAAAAAACTTTGTAACTCTAGTGAATACTCCATCTCTTGCCCGCTCATCCACCTCCTCATTATTGTCAAATGTAAGGTCAAATCAAGATCACTCATGGTGTATAAAATTTTCTCAAAATTTTGGGATAGTCCCCATGGGCGTCCTTTCCTGCTTTCCCATGCTATTAAATTGTTGGTATCACCTTGTATTTGTAGTTTTTTTCTGCTCAGCGTCCAAACACTTTATAACCATGTTAGGAAGGCTCATGACTCAGCCTACTTCAGACAGTAGGCGGTTGATAGACCTGAGGATGATAATAGAATGGAACCGGTGAACATTTATGACCCCCAATTTCTGCTTTCATACCCTTGTTAATGTTGTCAATGGTCAGGATTGTCCTCAAACTCACAGCCATCCAAAAGTCTGTACTCCAATAGGGTCATGCATGATCCATATTCTTTGAACTATAATTTGGTCCCAAGCATCCCAAGTAAGACCTCTTTAGATGGATTTGGCGGTACATACCATTTTAACTTCTTTTTTTTTCCCTTTTTTTTTTGGAGAACCAGTAACTTGTGACTACCCCTTTAGCAGCGGGGATCCATATCATGCTGTCTTCTTTCCTTGCTGAATAAAAGAAACCTTGGAGCTCATTCATCACTTTTGTTGGATCTTCAATCCCATCTTTCAAACCTCTTCTCATATTCAGGCCCCACAGTCTCTGCTTTCCCCGAGTTTGGGTTAGGCTGAACAAAGAAGGAAGCCTGTCCTTAATTGGCCCTGCATTTTGTCAGTAACAAAGCCAAAACTTCACTTCCCTCCCATTTGATACCTTTATCTCTTTTTCCTTATAAAGTTTTCCCTCACTTGATTTACCTTCTCCCAAATATTTCTTAATTGCCAATTAAGGTCTGATTGGTCTCCCGTATTTTCCTCTTCCTAACCGACTTTTGTTTTTTGCTGTGCATACTTGCTTCCAGTAAACCATGTCTATCCTCTGTTTTTTCAGATGCTCCATTCCATAGAAAATTCCACATTACCTTCACCCAGTGATTAATTGTGGAAATTAGGATAGAGACAATGAAATCGAGTATACTGAAAAATTAGATGCGGCAGGTTTAGTACAGGTGTCCAGCAAATGGTAAATACCCAACTGTCCAATTGCGCCAAATCCCTCAATAACACCAGCCACCCAGATTTAGGCCGAGTTATCTTCTGCTAACCCATCAAAAGCACATTCCAAGCTCTTGCCAGTTCTCTACTCTTACCATCTTGAACAGTGATTCTGATCATTTTTGTCACTAGAACATCAATTCCAAGGCCTGACAATGCTTACATCAATATCCTAAAATCATTTTTGTCACTTGAACATCAATTCCTAAGCCCCGATGAGTATCCCACATCCACACCTCACAGAGTTCAAGCCTTCAGCTAGATCCTACTCACAGGAGAGGAACCAGCTACCAAACCAATGCGTCATGTGCCTTCACAATGAGGCAACCACTGACCACCATTTTATACACCACGGGGTTGACTCTGTAGTATGGTCCAAGCTCCTCCAAGCTTTTGACTGACAATGGGCCACTCTAGCATCAGTCCCCCAACTCTTCACCACCTTCCTACCTCCACCGCTAGCCAAGATTGGTCAATTCTCTCCATATTGGTGACCTTATGGCAAATTTGAAAATAACAGAACCGCCGAAATTTTCAAGCACAGTTACCATCATCACAAACCCATAAAGATCAAATCAGGGCCAAGATAATCTTTTGGGGCTAGGGGGTATAGACGCCTGATAAACTTGGAAGCCTCTGATTTCCTCAATCGCTGGCAAAATATCATTGTCCCTCAATCCAACCCTCAAATCACATGTGCTGTCTGGGTTCCCCCCCCCCACACACACACCACCACAAAAAATGAAAGAAGGGGCCCAGTTCCCTTGAATCAAACTCCAATGGCTGCCCCCTTCGGGATCCCTGATCCTTCAAGCTTTGGGGGCGTTCTAAAGAATTCTGAAGGATAGCCCCTTCTCTCATTCTCAGGTTTTATAGCCCACACCGACTCCACCATGGCCCAGACAGTTGCCCTTTTAGAAGGCCTCAAACATATCCACCTGGCTTACATTACTAACTCCCAGCTTACAATTGAGGGTAACCCTAGAAATGCCATTGCATGTGCTTCAAGCAGTGTTCAAAGCCCATGGAGATCGGTGTCTCTTTGGCCGTGTATGCCTCTTGTGCAAGGTCTTCCAGGTCAGCTTCAATCACATACCAAGGAAAACCAACCACCTGGCTGACAGCCTGGCAAAGGAAGGGGAGCAAGTGGACCCACATCTCATAGCTCCTCCTCGTACATTAAAGTCACACGCTCCTCATCTCTTTATTTTCCTCTATCCTCTCACCTAGAATCCTCACTCTCATCACTCCGCACTTCTTCCTCTCTATCATCCCTTTTTCGTAAAGGAGCACGACAATTTTATGCTGCCATAAGCCATTGGTCATACATATTTAGGCAGTTGAATAGTAAACCCATTTTGTAAAGATCTCCCGAGCTGTGGGTGGCCTATTTTGTTTTTCATTCTTTTGTATTTAGGTTCATTTAAATAGTAATATGGTCTATTTTTCTTCCAAAAAAATATTGTTACCCCATTGGCCCCTTCTATGACCTTTTGAACTCAAACAACTACTTTGCATTATGAATGCCCTAATGCGGTGCTAAAAGCATCCGCAACAGAAGAAAACAAAAAAGGGGAGAAGTGTCGCCTTGCCTATGATCCCTAAAGCTCTAGAATAAGCCAATGGGAGTCCCATCAAAATATAGGCAGAAGCTTAATTGTTGAAGACAAGAGTGTGTGTGTTTGAGCGGGAACAGGTATAATTGCCAGCTAGAAGTTGCCTAGTTTGGGAGTGTCACAAGGGCGCACCAACACAAAAAATATATAAAACTAGAGAAATTTCAAAAAACAAAAGATTAATTCTACTATTGTATAATGCAATTATAGTGAACTTTTCTCAAAAAAAAAAAACAAGTAATCGATTTTTTTTGAAAAAAAATTAGATGCAAAATTAATATATTAGAAATATCTTTAATTAATAAATTTAGTCAAATGAAAATTAAGAGAAATAACTCATTTATTTACTTGAGCCTTCTCTTATACAAGTCTTCTTATTTTTTAATATGTTAACTCCATTAAGCTAAAGTGAGTACAAAGGGAAAATAAGGAGGGGGACTGGATACCCACACAAGGGTTCCGCCCAAAAAATAGGTTACCCACAGACGCTAGCTCAGATAGGCCAAAAAATGATTTACATCACTGATTTGCAACCATAGAGGGGATCAAAACCATGCTGAGATAGGAATACCAAGCAAAAAATATTCCCTAAGAGTGAATCAGGTAGGCATGAGATAAGGTTGTGGCTGCCTTCGCTAAGGCATCAGCTTCACCATTTGCTTCTCTCCATAAGTGGTTCTTCGAGATTTGTAGAGTCCCATTGAGATAACGAATTTCCTCAAATATGCTGTCGAGTCTCTAAGCATGGGGCTGAGCCTGAAGCCCAGGATATCACACTGAAAGAAGCACCCTCAATGGTTAAAGAATGAATTGAAGTGAGGTCGAATTTTCTGAGTCCTTCCCGGAGAGCTGAAGCTTCCACAACAGTGGAATCTGAGATGCATATAGGGATGGAAAAGGAACAAAGGATATTGTTGTCATGGTCGCAGAACAAGCCACCAATGCCTGCAAGGCCAGGGTTTTCGAGAGAACACTCGTCAAAGTTCAATTTAAATTGGCCTTCTTTTGGTTTTCAATTTAAATTGGACTTCTTTTGGTGGTCTCCAAAGGGAAGAGCGAGGGAGCCTTTGAGGTTTTAAGAAGAGAATGGCCCAACTGTGGAGAAAATCAGAGTGGCAGAGGTTTTTGAAGTGCTTGTGAGGGGTTGCCCAGAAAATGACTGCTTCTTTAATCTTTTCTACTAGAGCTTCCAAGGAAGATTTTTGGCTTCGAAATATTCTGGCCTTTCTCTCATACCAGATTACCCAAAAAGTCGCAGCCACCGATGCTTTCCACAGCAGGGTACCAGCTTCGTGCCACGGGGTTGAGAAATTTGAGCTACCATTGGAATAACTGAAGGAATTCAGCCCATAGTGACGAGGCCATCTTACAGTGGATGAAAAGGTGAGCATTGCTCTCCTCTACTTCGGTATACATAATGCACCTGTTTTGGATTTGGAGTCCCTTTCTTTGTAGTTGGTCCACTGTGAAGGCTCTCTCAGAAGCACATATCCAATTGAAAAATTGAATCTTGGGGGGGACGAGAGGGATCCATGCTTTAGTCACAATAGAGGAGGGAGTGTGGGTGGGCTTGAGATGAGTAAAAGGAGGTCCCCAAGAAGTTTCCCAAGTGGATTGGGGTCTAAATGAGGCTGTCCTGTCCCTGGTGAGGCAGGAAAATTGAGCCTAGAGTGTTGGAAAGGGTTGTAAAGTCATGACATTTAGAGTTAGAAAGGGATCTTCTAAAGATGGGGCTCCACACCCTCCTGTTACCCACCAGCTGAAAGTAAGATTCCACTGTTGCACTAGAGCACGGTCCAGCAAGAACAAGCTGGAATGGAGGTCCTTAAGAGGTGTATCATCTAGCCAAGGATCAATCCAGAAGCGAGTTTGTGGGTAAGAGCGCAAAATAGATTCCCAGATACCAGAAGTATTGCTGTGAGCTCGTCTGGACGGGACCCAAGAGGGGTCAGAGCTCCGGTATTTGGAGTTGATCATTTCCTGCCATAAGTGGTTGCTTAGGGTGGCTGAACGCCACCACCATTTCCCAAGTAAGACAAGATTATTGTCTTTGAGATTGCATTGCCCAGCCCCCCTAGAGATTTAGGTTTGCAAACGTTAGTCCATGGATGAGATGAATTTTCCTATCACCATTACTTAGACCACAAAAAATTCCTCATTAGCTGCTCCAAACGGTGAGCCACCGAGGCTGGCATATAAAGTAACGACATCTGACAAATAGGGATGCTCGAAAGTGTGGCTTTAACCAAGGTAAGATGACCAGCCAAGGATGAAAATCTGCCTTGCCATCCCGCCGACCTTCGGTCGAATTTATTTATGATGTTGCCCCATAGATTAAGTCGCAGGTTGACTAAACAAAGAGGGAGTCCCAAGTAGGAGGAAGGCAAATCATCTGAGAAGCAACCCCAGCTGGATGCGAGAGAACTTACTATGGAGGGATCAAGAGCCACACCGATCATCTTAGATTTAGCCATATTCACCCTAAGGCCCGTTGTCATCTCAAATAATTTGACGTAGAGGTGAAGAGTATCTAGTTGCTCCTAGGCAGCCTTGCAAAACAGCAAGTTGTCGTCGGCATATTGGAGGTGAGAGATCAGCGGCCTGAGTTGCTGATTTTGAAGCCTTGGAGCAAGCGAGCCTGGTATAAACGCGAAATTGATAATCGCGTACAAGAAAGGGCAAAGGGGGTCTCCCTGGCAGAGTTCCCTAGAGGAAGGAAAGAAGCCTTATGGGGAACCATTGATTAAAATAGAGAAGTAAGGGCCTGAAATACAGCCTTTGATCCAAGCTCTCCACCTCATACAAACGATAGTTTCATCAAGGATGGACCAATCAACATGGTCATAGGCTTTCTCCTAGTCGAGTTTGATAATTAAACCGGGCAATTTTGCACGGTGCCTAGAATAGATAGCCTCATTAGCGACAAATGCTCCATCTAGAATTTGTCCATCTTTTACAAAGGCTCCTTGTGTAGGAGAGATCATCGAGCTTAGGACCTCTCGCAGTCTAGAGGCAAGAACTTTGGAGAGAATCTTGTATGAGCTATTGATCGGACTAATGGATCTGAAATCTTTGAGTTCTTTGGTACCTTCGACTTTAGGGATGAGCGCAATGAAGGTTCATTCATAGCACGATGAATAATCCCTTTAGTATGGAATTCATGGAAGAAAGAAAGGATATCCCCTTCAAAAGTATCCCAAAAAGTCTTAAAAATGGCAACCGGGAAACCATCGGGACCCGGGGCCCGGTCTTGGCCAAGATCAGAAATGGCCTTAAGGATCTCTGATTCTTCAAAGGGTCGCTCAAGCAAGGTAGCAGAGATGGGGGGGATGTACTGAAAAGTAAGGTCTGCCAAGAAAGGTCTCGGGCCCTGAGGTGCCACAAATAGTTTCCGGATAAATTTGATAATTGCATGTTCAATATGGGGTGCTTGGTCAAGCACAGTTTTGTACACTCTAATCTGAGTAAATTGTGTTGTCCCTCCTCCTGCAAGTAGCTATTTTGTGGAAAAAACCAGTGTTGAGGTCGCCATGTTTCAACCATTTAACTCTGGATCGCTGTGCCCAAAAGATCTCCTCTTTCTTTAATAGTTGGAATTCGAACTCGGCATGGGATCGACATGATCTCTCATGATCCGCTAGAGGGTGTGGAAATCTCCATATTTTAAGACTAGGAAACTCCAGATTACTGGATTTTACTTCCCCAAAGTCTCTCTAATGCTCAGGTGTTGGCTTCTTCCCATTTCACCTCTCATCCACCATTTCATTTTTCTTCATGAGTAGAAGGCCCTAATTGGGCTTTCTTCCCCGCTTAATGCCATCATCCCCCTCCCCCCCCCCCTGCTATTTCTTCTTCTTTTTTTAACTGTCCCTTTCTACTTAGGTGAAGCTTAACAGAGGCCACTCTTCAATTATGCCCTTTGGCTCCACCATAATTATCATTTCTCTCTCCCTTATGGACTCCTCTTAACTTTGTCTTTAAAGGCCATTGCCGCAACCTCTCACATGGTAGCTGCATTTCATTTGAGAAACAATTTTTCTACGCTGTGTTTCTATCATCTTGTTCTGAGCCTTGCTCTCAACCGCGACCCATCCAGTTTTCCCATCTTCCAGTACAACAGCCCTCGGACTAATGAAGTCAGGACACACCACACAAAAGAATACCCTTGAGCAATTTCTGTTCTTTGCTCTCAACTGCGACCCATCCAGTTTCCCATCTTCCAGTACAACAGCCCTCGGACAAATGAAGTCAGGACACACCATACAAAAGAATACCCTTGAGCAATTCTGTTCTTCAAACTCGAATGCATATACGTTCCATACTTCAGTTATTTTGAAGTACACACTTATTCAGATATTTCTTAAACTTCCAATAAGTGTTCTGTTTTTCTCAATTATCAGATATTCGTATTATCAATTTATTAAAGAATCAGTAAAACCATTATACAGCAAGAAATGACTAGCTTGGGGGTTGGGTGAGTCAAACATAGTCCCAAGATCATGAACTACTCATGCAACAAAATTTGTTTCCCCTCTTTCTTCCTTGAAACAAACTGTCCCTATACACGTGCATGAAATAATTAACAGACATCGAAGGAAGACATCTGAACATGGAATGCACTCTGGACAGAAAGAGCAGCCACAGGGCAAAGAAAACACAAAAAGAATAACCACAAGTTATATGGCAATAATCAAACTCTCAGAGAGTAACGACAGTCATATGCAAAGATGACCAGCCAGAAGAACCATCAATTACTTTGTTGGGAAAGCAGAGATTCAGATTCAAGACCATATCAAATTAGCAAGATGTTATTTGCACCCTAACCAGTAAACTAAACTGCAGACCTGTAAATCCTTAAGCAGTTCCCATTTTATGTTATAAACACAATGGTGACATCTATATGCAAGATGTATAAGAGTATTAAACATTAAACTGAATTATGATTTGGATGAAGATCTGAGCTTTTGCGCGTAGAACTTTTTGGCCGTAATAGCAAAAATATGCTAATGCAAGGACCTCAAAACAGAAAAGGCTCAATTAATAAGGAAACCAAGTCAAGACACTCCTCTTACAAGTAACTTATCAATAATGTCCCTTGCTTCAGCAGAGAAATAGTCTGGAAATTGGAAGTCCCTCGATATTATCCTTTGGAAAATAAGCCACTCACTTCCATCTTGAAAAGGAGAATTTCCTGAAAGCATTTGGTACAAGGTGCATCCAAGCGCCCAAAGATCATTCCTGTTCCAAAATATGAACACCTGAAATGTGATGGGAACTAAAACAAGATATCCTAACATTCACCAGAAAGCAAAATAAGACATTTTTCCCCTACCCAATAGTTGCAGGAGCAGAGTTGAGGACCTCAGGAGGGACATATGCAGCTGTTCCCACAAAGGTACAAGCCTTCTCATCTGCATACATTCAGAGAACATATTGTTTAAAATGACCATTACATTGAACTCAGGAATTCCATTAAAATATAATTGTACACTATGAACATAGAAAAGTTGTCGTCATAGGTGTCATCAATGTCCAGTCAAATAAAGTAGAGTGACAGAGCAAGAGTAGGACCAATCACTTGGGTCAATCATTGTTCTGGGAACTCCCATTTTCATTCCATCACTGCCCATCCTTTGATTGGGTTGTGTTGACACTTACTTCGGTTCTTCCTCTATGTCATTTTGATTATGGAATACTTTCCCAAAATACCAAATTCATCACACAAACTGATTCATATAGAAGTATCAAAAGTCTTACTAGATGTTGGAAGGACATTAATCTGGCTATCCTTCATTGGCTTCACGCTACCAAAATCAGCAATTTTAATATGGCCTTCAGCAGTAAGAAGCAAGTTCTCTGGCTACTACCAAAATCAGCAACTTCAATATGGCCTTCACTATAAATTCTAAATGACTAATGTAAGGTTTACAAATAACATAAATTACCTTAATATCCCGATGAATTAATCCAACACCGTGTAAGTATTCTAAAGCATCCACAACTTCCGCTGCATAAAAGCGTGTCTCATCTTCTGTTAGACGACGTTTCTGTACAACATTGAGTATTTTAGGGTGTGTCAGTATGGAACACGAACTTAATGAGTGTTCGTGCTTAAGGAAGGTATTATTCTTTTCTTTTCTTTTTCCTGCAAAACTCACCCTTGTTATTTGATCAAATAGTTCACCACCATCACATGATTCAAGTGCCATGTCTTGATTGCACAAATTAATGGAAACATGTTAGACAATGAATAAAAGTAGGCCAATAACATCAGGACTACAATATACTAAACAGAAATTATATATGCAAATGATACAGGTATTCATAAGAGATTGTGTGCTAAATAAAATGTAAAAGAGGAAAAGACGGTCAGCAGATAGGCATACACAAGGAATAGGTGTCTTGAAAAGTGAAATAGAGTCTTATGATTCCAGGATGGTCCAACTGATCCAGAACAATGCGCTCCATCTTGACATATGCAATTTTGTTTTCTTTAGTGATGAACTTTTTGTCCATTATCTTCAAAGCATAAATCTGTCGAGTGTCCTTCTTCTTTGCCTTAACAACCTGTTTTAGAAAGAATTTGTGTAAAAATTACATTAAGATGAAAATGCTAATAAAAAAAACGGGAATTTCACCAGAAGAACACAAGTTCATTGGGATGACAAATAACAGCAAGCTTAGATGTATCATAAAAAAATCATCTCATATGTTCCACACCTATAATGTATCTAGTCCCAAACAATAGAATTGTCTAATGCTTCTGATACTTAAATTCAGACCTATGACAGGGAAGTCGTCAGAGCTCTAACAGGTAAGTCATAATTAATAATTTTCATTCAACATCAAAAGAAAGGTAGCAACAGAGCCTTCTACGCATAGTGTCCCTTCCCTTCAATGTAGTCTTAATGCTAGCCCAAAATAATTCAAATTCCAAATGTCATAAAGGAAAAACAATGGGACTGCTTCACAAGCAAATATCACAAAAACTACTCAGAGATCAAACAGATATACCAAAATGATTCACTTGGAGCATCCTTATCAAACACCATTTTCTGCATAGCACATGAAATTAATCCTTGGGAAACTTTTACACAATTCCATAGTTCCTAATTCTTAAAAGGTTTCCTTACAAAGAAGAAAAGAGAAGACTATAATGAAGGCAGAAAATTAGACCTCCAATTTTCAAAGACCATTAAATGATTGATATCCAAATAAAAAGCATTCAAAAACCTTTTTTATCCATAAAAATATTTTTTTAAAATAATCAATCAAAACAATCCTTGTGAGAAGTACATAGTTCTCAAAAAAGCATAACAAATCAACTATGCTAGATAGGATGAACAACTATGAGTCTATTGAAGAACAACATTCATGATTAAGAGAACGCCGAAATATAATTGTAAAGACAAATATCTGAAAATAGTAAGCAACCCATAGCTAATGTAAATATAGAACCGCAAACACCCAGAGCATTGTCTATTTCAGTTCCCGTAAAGAACCTCCACGCAACCCAATCAAATGTCCAGTTTAATCAGCATATCCAAGCATTTCAAGTTCCACATAGGAAGCAGAAGATCCTGCATGTGGGATAGGAGAAATATGGTCACTAATCTTGCATCATTATGACCAAATCATGTAGCAGACATGGATGAGTTCCTTGTTTAATAAAAAACAACCTCTCTATAGTATACACATTTAGGAGCTCCATAAACTTACAGAGAACCAGAAAAATTGACCAAGACTGCTAAGAAGAGTTTCCCAAAGATGCCCCTTCAACATAGAAGTTCATTCAGGTTGATAAAGGGGCCCAGCATATCTTTTTATGATAATCATAGTTCAAAAAAGCGGACCGCCCAGCACCTAGACGGTCCAGAAGGCCTGGGCACATCGCCCAGGCCTAGGCGGCCAAATTGGGCAGTGGTCCCTGAGCGACCGCCTAGGCGGTACAGAATCCGCTTAGGCGGCCGCCTAGCGCCTGCACCCTGCCCAAAGGAGGAAAAACTTCTTCTTCTTTTTTTTCATTTTTTTCAAAGATATAAAAGTTAAGAATGATAGCTTTTAGGTTCATTTGAACCCTAAACACACCAGAACCCCTTTTAGAGTAATAGAAACCTTCAAAAAACTACATTTCATTGGATCGAATCATCGAAATGTTTCTCAAAGTTTGGAGTTCAAGCAACCAAAGTAAGTGCATTTTTTCGATTGCTTGTTTTATTTTGAGATGTCTTCTTCAGAAGTTAGTCGGAGTGGAGATCTGGGTTGAAAATATGGATGCAACCCGAATCCAAATGACAAATATTGCGTTCGATGCAATTTTTGTGAAAAAGATACAAAAGAAGGCATAAACCGGTTTAAGAAACATCTTGCCGCTATTAAAGGGGATGTTGCCCCTTGTAAAAATATTCCTGAAGCTATCAAGGAGGAGATTAAGCAATTTTTAAGTTATGGAAAACAAAAACAAGAACAAAATCTTTGTCATAGATATATTTCTGCTACTCCTAGAAAAAGTGATCCGGGTTGGAAGTATGGGTACAACCCAAAACCAAATGATAAAAAGTGTATAAGGTGTCATTTTTGTGAAAAAGATACCAATAGGGGTATTAGCCGATTCAAAAAACACCTTGCTGGTGTTAGAGGCAATGTTGCTTCTTGTACAAAGGTTCCTGAAGCAGTTCGAGATGAGATTAGACAACTTCTGAAGTTTGAAGAATCAAAAAAGGATGGAAATAGGCCCTGTTCTATGGAAGTATCTTCTCTAGTTTCTAGTCAGAGTGGAGATCCGGGGTGGAAGTATGGTTATAACCCGAATCCAAGTGATAAAAATCGTATTAAATGTAATTATTGTGGAAATGATACTAATGGGGGCATTTACCGGTTTAGAAAACACCTTGCCGGTATTACGGAGGATGTTGCCCCATGTAAAAAAGTTCATGAGGCTACCAAGGAGGAAATTGTACAATATTTGAGTTCAAAGGCACAAAAAAAGGGGTAGAGCAACCAAGACTCCTAGGGCCTCATCTGCTTAGACTGCACATACTAGTAAGAGGAAGGTAGAAGAAGAGGAGGAGGCAGAGGCAGATTCAGAAGAAACAAAAGAGGATGAGCGTTATATTAAAAAGGGAGATGACTCTGATGATGATGGCCTTGACTCTGATGCATATGATGAGGCTTGCACTATTAATATTCCTTCTGATGATGATGATGGTGATGATGATGATGACTGAAGACTCTTGCCTCTTGGTGCTGACTGCTGAGTGTTGAGTGTTGAGTCTGTTGACTGTTGTGTTGAGTCATGAGTGTTGACTTTTGTTAGACCGTATATTTTTTAAATTTCTGTTTATTTCTGTTGTGTTGAGTGTTGACTTTTATATCCTACACTTGTATGGTTTTACAGTTTACTGTTTTAACAATATGGATTATCAAAATTCTCTTATCGACTTCTATCTTTTTTTTCTTTTTTTTTCAACTTGAAATATGGTATATTGGGATTTTTACTTTTTTTTCAACTGGGCAGCCGCTTAGGCGCTAAGCGGCCTGGGGGGACCTGCCTAGCGCTTTTTGATACACTAATGATAATGATACCTTTGATGGACAATGAAATATGCACCGTTATGTGGACCTTCTCCTCCAAATTTCAATACTTATTGACTTACAAGGAGGGATGAGAACAATAACCTCCTTGTGTCTGCATGAAAATTCTACTAAAGCATTACTAAAGCATCAATTCACCACAGTTGAATTGCCTTCATGATGTTTCAAAGTATGAACATGACTAAATTCCTGTAAAGAAATGAAGTGGATAGCGGCATGCAACTGATGAAACATCCACGTCTAACAGAAACTTCTCATCTAGTCCCCGTAAAGAGATTAGTTTCCAATTTTCCATCCAAGTACGGTTTGAATGCAAGTGTTGAACCATCAACCGCAAACAAACATTCCTCACATAAATATCCAGCTATATCTCAATTGCCTATTAAAAGACACAAAAACAGTTTGAAGTAGGCCCTTCCCTACCAATTTCCAAGCACATCTATCATCATTTTTAGGCCAAAAAAGGTCTGTCTCGCACTAATACAAGCCAATAGAGATAAATTCAACATAACTTGCCATAAAAGCACTAAAGTTTTTAGGGTACTGTATAGTTGCCAAATCCTTTAGGCTCAGACATGAATAACAACAACAATGACTTTATTTCAACTCGTCCGTTAGAAACATTACAAATTGTTAATGGAAAAATTGCAGAATTACCACACGGTCCTAAGTTTTCAAAATTTCACATCCAAGTCCTACATTTTCATAGTCTTTTTTATTCCACTTTTTCCCCAGTTTGATGTTGCAAACATAAAAATCTTTTTCTTTTCTTTTTTTTTTGAATCCTCAAGCAGTTCAATGCCTTGGATATCAAAATGCCTCATTTTTGGGGTCCGATATTGGAAGCGTCGGAATGACCCATACTTAGATGTATTTCTTTTTTACATATGGACTAGTCCGATGTCTTCAACATTAAATCATATTTTTAAAAAAATGAAGCTGGTCCAATATCTCCAACATTGGACAACTCCTTATCTCCTTTTTTAATATGCCGAACACATCACTTTGTATGTGTATCGCCATATGGTCAACCCCCATATCATGGCATAGTTTGTTTTGTTTTTTTTTTGGAGAAATGTCATGGCATACAGTTTGTTACTTTCTTATTACCCACCATTGCATTTAAAGAAAAGGGAATAATAGGCTATTCGATGTTGGAGATAATGGACCGCCCCATTTTTTTACTTCAAATCCCTTCAATATTGGAGACATAAAACCAGTCCATACATAAAATCTAAGTATTGAGCAGTCCGATATTTCCTGAATAGTCTGACGTTCCCAATAGCGAATCACCTATAGATGAGGCAGTCCGATATCTTGGGCATTGAACTGCCATAATATTCACAAAAATAAAAGACAAAAATGTAAGCAATTCGAAATTGAACTGGAGGCAAGCTTGGAATTAAAAAACATGAAAATATAGTACCTGGGGGTAAAATCATGATAATTTAGGACAATGTGGTAATTCCACAAATTATTTTCCAGCCTGTAAATAACTTGTCCATCATTATTTAGAGAAAAGGCATTAAAAAGTTGGAGAGCATTAACATGACATTTATTACAAATTATTATCACATCGACATTTGAAACACACACCCATATTAAAGAATCATCCGCCAGAATAATAGGCACATGGTTTTCTCTTCTTTTTTTCTTTCTTTTGTTTGAAAAATAAATAGGCACCAGGTATATGCTTTTAAATTCTTAATTATTAGTAGTGATAAAATCCATTGTTCGAGGATATGCCACCGTAAAGTTTGGCTGGGTAACCCTTTATCAAGTGGATTGAACAATAAGTGCAACAAAAGCACCCATATAAGTGGGTAGTGAAACACAAAAGATTGGGTTCGAAATTTAAATCTCCACCAATGCCCATAAAAGTTTAATCCAAATAAAATTCATCTTTTATACTCAGAGATTTGGGAGGATTAGAACACCTCCAAAGGCTTCGCCCCACTGCTGGGGGATGAAAAAAAATGCCCTCCAACTGTGATATTTTTTATCCCACAGGTGGAGAAAGCTGTAGTGGAGCCTAGGCCAATGCAGCTGGGCAGGCTTCTAAGCCATCCTACTAAAGGTGAACCCATCCCAGGCAGATTTTGATTGCCTCATTTTGAAGCAGCAGGATGGTATTCTAGGCGGCTGCTTTTTACTTAAATAGGATGAATATAGATATGTACTAGTTTTCCAACCATTTAATTGACCAGATCTTCATATCTTCTCTATTGTACATAGATCCAACAAATTTTCAACCAGGGACAACTTTAGAGGTAATTGTGCTTAGGAAAGAACAGTAAAAGGATGGGTGACCTCCGGGGAAGCCCCTATGCATCCTTTGTGTATGCAAATCAAGGAAAGGAACACCCTCTTGATCCAACCACCTAATCCATTAAAAAACTAACAATTCCAAAGACTGAACTCTAGGAAAACATTTATTTTTCTTGCTTATTCAATAATATGTAACATGATTACAAAATTTCAACCACAATTAATAAATAACCAGATCTCTTGATATATAAATGGCTGCTCCTAATGAACCATGTGATGAATTAAGGCATTTCCAGACAGAAAAACCATCATGAAGCATCAAATCAGGACCAACACCTTATGATCAAAATTTAATCAAGAAAGCTAACAATATTGGGAGGAAAAGTGGAACATTCATTTTACAATACGAATTTAATTTTTAGCATTTGTGTTCCAAATGTTATCCCATGTTTTATTTACAAAGAACTCTTTTTCGTTGTAGTTTCATTTTATTCTTATATGTTTCTACGATGGCAAGCTGATTTTCATTTTCCCATTGAAGTTGTTACTATTGGCTTGGAACATCTAATGCTGAACAAATTTAGGGGTAGGGCTCCAAATTTACAAAGAATAGCCATTGATATTCTTAGCCAGACTAGCAATGCAAGTGGCACAAACTCAATTAGAGTGCAACTGAATTCAGACATAGAAAGAAAAGGAATAGATTGGAGCATACGAAGCTCAATGACCTAGTATGCTTTTGCAAAACTCAAGGCTGGGCTACACATAAGTGAAAAAGATATCATTCTAAAATTCAATATCTTGATACGTAACATGAATCATTTGCGATTCGTCTCGAGTACGAACACTAGCTGCATGAAATGCTTTGTGCCACTACACAAAAATTTCCTTTTGTGGGACATGGGTGAACCTAGAGTACAAAAGCCAGTTGATTCAGACTCAATTGATTTGGGAATGGATTGTGCTGTTGTGAAGGACCATGTATTCTGAATGGAAATTAGGAACTTAAAGTTGAAGTGGAGAGAGCCACTGTCTGGGGATCCAACAAGGGCCCTAGGCGCAGCCAAGGCAAGATGGTAATACTGGCTAAGTGTTATCTTTCATTTCCAACGAATTTTGAACTCTATAAAGCAAGGTAAGGATATGAAATACTAAACACTAGTCATTTTTTCTTATGGAAAACAAAGTAATGAGTGATCTTTTTCTAATGGTTAAACGAAGAAGATTTTGATCACTCTAGTTAGTATGAGTTTGAGTCCATTAACATGAAGTATTAAATTTTAGGTCTTTTAAAATTTCGTCAAAGACTAGTAAGAAGGAACTGATATGCAGATTCCCAATCGAAACACTTAAGAAGCTCAATAAAGTGAAGCTGCATTGAATTTGGCCAGTTACGCGAGGTAAAGCATCCTGAGGCGCTCCCCTCCTCGGTATGGTTAGAGGTTACGAGGTTAGGCTTTAGTTTAGCTTAGCTTCACTTGATAAAGGAGCCCCGATATTTAAATATGTGAAGACCAACTAACCTGATGGGTACTTCTGATAAATATCGTCTCAATTCATTCCATAATTCCAACTGTATGTTAAACAATCATATCCGATACCCAGCTCAATATCCCCAAGTCATGAGGAAGTTGATGCCAAGCTTCAAAACCCACAACTAGACTAGTAGATCAAAGATATACAACTTTTGGGGAGAACCAGTTGTGTATCAAAAATTGATACAAAGAAAAAGCAAGCACAATATTTCAGAAGCTGTTACTATTTGCTGGGTACATCTGATGGCTGAACATACTTAGGGTTTTCCACTTTTGTCTGAACATATTTAGGGTTTTCCACGTTTGTGATCAAACCAAAGCGCAATTCCCCAAAATCCCAAAATTATACAACAATACAGTGCAATGCAAAAAAAAAAAAATCAAACAAGCAAAAAAACCATGGAGAAAAGGAAATTTTAGAAGAGAAAACAGCCCTAAGAAAAGCATAAAATAAGAAACCCCCCCCCCCCCCCCCCCAACCTCGCAATAAAAAAAAACAGAGAAAAAAATGAAAATAGGAATGTTGAAGAAGAAAACCTAAATTTGAACAAGACCGAGGCTTCAAACCTAAACGATGAAAATTAAAACCAGAAACAAAGCAGAGGGAATAAGGGATAATTACCTTAGAATAAGATCCGACGCCATACAACTTGCCAAGCTCGAATTCATCGATTCTGAAATGCTCCTGAGGAGCTCTGAAAGTAAAACTCCTAGACCTTTGAACGCCATTATTGCTATTACCAACACTGTTACAAGAAGAGGAGGAGGCATCTCTCCGATGTTGCAGAGTGAGCTTGGATTGAAAGTCCTTCTCCATGGTGTCTTCTTCGTCTTCTTCTTATGCCGCAGCAGGCGATCAACATCATCCCTCCCCCTAAACCCTACTTTCATTCATTCATTTCAACTGAGATTCGACTGCGGACTTTGGTCAAAGAACAGGAACAGGAAAAGGCGAGCCCTGAAAAAGCCGGAATAAAAAAGAACAAAAAAGGAAAGAGAGCAGAGAAGAGGCAGATATACAGCTGAAGGGAGAGAGAAAGAAAGCGGTCCTCGTTTGTTTTGTGCGAGAGTAGAGAGAGAAAGAGGAGTTGCAGAAGAGAGATGGAGAGAGAGAGATATAGGGATGGAGAGCACATGGGCGTGCAATCATGGCGGGGGGGATCGCAAGGAGCCTTGACCCGGCCAAAAAGCGCGCGCCCACACTCCTATCATTGGAACACTGCCACCCTATGAGTGAGCCACTTCTCTCTCGATTCTTTCCTCTCTACTTCTCTCCCTATTAAGGGTGAACATGGACCCGGACCCGACTCGTACCCGAATAGTGTACCCAACACAAGGGTTTAGGTCCAATATTTGGATAGGGGCCGGGCTTAAAATCTGGATCCAAATAGTATTTGGGTTGAAATTTGGGTCCGGGCTTAAAATCTGGATCCAAATAGTATTTGGGTTGAAATTTGGGTCCATATGGACCTTACCATGCTCGTAAACCATTGGAGATAAAATACTTGAAGCCCTATTCGTTTGGTTGTATTAAAAATTATATACAATAAGAATTTGTAGTCATTTTTAACTATTAAACCACATACTTCAAGCCCCATTCGTTTAGGTGTATTAAAGATTGTATACAATAAGAATTTACAGTCATCTTTAACTGTTAAACCACAATTCAGATTGCTTGAAATCTAACGGTGGATGCCGTAAGCTTGTTACCTGAGTATATGATGTAAAAAAGGTACAAATAAAAAAAGAAACTCTTAGTGAGGGTAGCAATAGACCCGACCAGACATGAGACCCGACGAGATAGACCTGGGACCCAATAGATATGGATATAGATTCAACTTTTGTACCTGACGGTTCGGATCCGAGTCCAAATCCTTGATGAAGCCAGATATAACTGGACTCAACCCGTTGCCATCCCTATTAGTCTCTACTTTCTCTTTTTACTTCTTCTCTACCCAGTAACTCTCTTGTATGCTCTCTCTAAGGGATTGCCTCTAACAATATCTTTCTTTGCAATGTTTTCCATATGTAACACACCATTGTTTTTCCGTAACACATTAAATTTCTCTCTCACTTTTTTCAATGCTCAATTTTTTTCCTGGTCTTCAATCCACAAAATTATTATTTTTCCAATATATACATTTTAAAAAATATATATTGATTATTAGATTTAAAATTAAATGGTTAAGGACGTGTTACTGTTTAGACATAATGTCCCAAACAAAATTTCTTGAATATTATGAGATACTTTCATCTATTAGATTTTACATCTAATGGCTATAAGTGATTATGACATCCTTGTACTAAAAACAAATGGTATTATATTATACAATCAAAGTATAAAGCTAATGCCCTAAATAATTAAAGTAAGACACACCTTCAAATAGTGTCAAAAGTTGTAATTTTAATGTCGAAAATCTTTATAATAGCCTGAAAATTTATTTTTATCTCTAATTATAAAAGTTAAAGCTTCAAAAATAAGTGTAGATCAAGTGAAAATTTATTTTTATCTCTATGAACAGTTTGAGAATCTTGAAAATTGACGATCTAAATAATGCATTATTATCGAGACTTAAATTCCTCTGTTTTAATGTCCATGTATCTAAGGTGGAGATGATTGGATTTGAGAGTTTTTCAAAAAAGCTTTTTATGGTTGATTTTTGAGGTGCATCTTTGTTCGATTGTTTAGGGCCTCAACCTTCTATAAACTTTTTTTCTTTAAATATTCCTTTCTCCAATAAATTAAATGTCCAACTACGTAACAGCAGGTCTCTTATTCATTTTCTCAAGCAAAATTTTATATAAGCTTGCAGTCTTAAAATGTAGAATTAAGGTAAAAATCTATTGGCAAAAGGTTGTTTTAATGTTGAAAAAACCTCTAATTGATCATCTTAATGTCGAGATGTATGAATATATCCAAAACAAGACAATACCAAAATACATTTTAAAAATAATATATTATTTAGCTTTAGATTAATATAAGAACAAACTAACATTTAATCTTGAAAAGAAAATTTATTTTGAAGCCCATTAGAAGAATGGATCCACACCAGGAAATCTCACTGTGGTTGTAAGCGTTACAAAAGCTTCGATCTCCTTCCAAATTCTAATAAGAGGACCAGAAGTAAGAGAAGGGAACAACCACGTATGAGGGGACCCGTGCAAATAATCTGCTACCTTAGGAAAATAGTATATCTTGTAATGTTTAGGAAATAGTATATCTTTTAATGCATTATATGGTCCGTCAATTTTTAATATTTTCAAGTATTTATAGATCTACTCGATCAACATTATTTTTTGAAGCTTTAAATTTTATAATTGGATATGAAAATATATTTTTAGACCATCACAAAGATTTTGCTTTTTAAAAAATCATCTTTTGATACTATTTAGAAGTACGCATGACTTCGATTGTTTAGGGCCTCAACCTTATAGAAACCACAACCTTCTTTTAATGTCAATATGTGTCGACTTTATTCGTTTTTTTAAGATGCATTGAGGTTGAATAATATCAAAATACAAAACTCAAAATCTACTTACAAGTAGATCATGACCATTTGCACCTAGTTTAGCTAAATTATCTTTTTCAACATTATTTTCTATAGGGTGGAGCTTATATAAGGAGCTCACTTTAAACAATCAAAATAAGGAAAACTTCGAAATCATGTTGGAAGATGTTGTTCCAATGTTGGAAATTCTTACAACGTCCTAAAAATATGTTTCTAATTGAAATTTAAAGCTTCAAAACTAGCACGAATCAAGCAAATCTATGAATATTTGAAATCTTGAAATTGATGGTTTAAATAATGTGTTACAATATGTATTTTTTCTATACTTAAAGTCTTTTCCATTTTCGTATTCATATATCTCAAGATCGAACAATTAATGGAGAAACGAGTGAGTTTTCAGTGACAATAGGTCTACATCAAAAGTCAGCATTGAGCTCATACCTCATTGTCTTAGTTAAGGTCGATTTAACTAGGCACCTACATAACGAGGTATCATGGTGTATGTCGTTCACAGATAACATAGTTTTGATCAATGAGACCCGAAAAGAAGTCAACACGAAGTTAGAACTTTGGAGGGATGCTCTAGAATCTAAAAGTTTTAAAATTAGCCAGATAAATAATAGTATATAAAATGCAAGTTTAGTAATAATATATGCAGAGACGAGGAAGTAGTTAAAATTGACAGCCAGAAAAATATCAAAAAGACCACGGTTTCGATATCTTGAGTCGATAATCCAAAAAAATAGAGAGATTAAGAAAGATTTCGTATATAGAATTAGAGCTACATGTGTGAAGTAGCGATATGCAACTAGATTTTTATGTGATCGCTTCATACCAATGAAGCTAAAGGGCATGTTCTATAGGATAGATGTGAGACCAGCTCTGCTCTTTGGGGACGAAATGTTGGGTTGTTAAAAGATAATATATTTATATAATGAATGTAGCAGAGATGATGATGTTGATATGGATGAGTAGCAAGACAAGAATGGGTGGAATTCAAAATGAATCCATTCAGAGATGTTGGGTTGTTTTTCGGTAACGCATTACATTTCTCTCTCACTTTTTTCGATGCTCAATTTTTTTCCTCGTCTTCAATCCACAAAATTATTATTTTTCCAATATATGCATTTTAAAAAAGATATATTGATTGTTAGATTTAAAATTAAGAGGTTAAGGACGTGTTATTGTTTAGACATAATGTCCCAAACAAAATTTTTCGAATATTATGAGATACTTTCATCTATTAGATTTTACATCTAATGGCTATAAGTGATTATGACATCCTTGTACTAAAAACAAATGGTCTTACAGTATACAATCAAAGTATAAAGCTAATGCCCTAAACAATTAAAGTAAGATACACCTTAAAATAGTGTCAAAAGTTGTAATTTTAATGTTGATAATCTTTATAATAGCCTGAAAATTTATTTTTATCTCTAATTATAAAAGTTAAAGCTTCAAAAATAAGTGTAGATCAAGTGAAAATTTATTTTTATCTCTATGAACAGTTTGAGAATCTTGAAAATTGACGGTCTAAATAATGCATTATTATCGAGACTTAAATTCCTCTTTTTTATTGTCCATGTATCTAAGGTGGAGATGATTGGATTTGAGAGTTTTTCAAAACAACTTTTTATGGTTGATTTTTGAGGTGCATCTTTGTTCGATTATTTAGGGCCTCAACCTTCTATAAACTTTTTTTCTTTAAATATTCCTTTCTCCAATAAAATAAATGTCCAACTACGTAAGAGCAGGTCTCTTATTCATTTTTCTCAAGCAAAATTTTATATAAGCTTGCAGTCTTAAAATGTAGAATTAAGGTATACCTCAAAAATCTATTGGAAAAAGGTTGTTTTGATGTTGAAAAAACCTCTAAGTGATCATTTTAACGTCTAGATGTATGAATATGTCCAAAACAAGACAATACCAAAATATATTTTAAAAATAATATATTATTTAGCTTTAGATTAATATAAGAACAAACTAACATTTAATCTTGAAAAGAAAATTTATTTTAAAGCCCATTAGAAGAATGGATCCACACCAGGAAATCTCACTGTGGTTGTAAGCGTTACAAAAGCTTCGATCTCCTACCAAATTCTAATAAGAGGACCAGAAGTAAGAGAAGGGAATAACCACGTATGAGGGGAACCTTACAAATAATCTGCTACCTTATGAAAATAGTATATCTTGTAATGTTTAGGAAATAGTATATCTTTTAATGCATTATCTGATCCGTCAATTTTTAATATTTTCAAGTATTTATAGATCTACTCGATCAACATTATTTTTTGAAGCTTTAAATTTTATAATTGGATATGAAAATATATTTTTAGACCATCACAAAGATTTTGCTTTTAAAAAATCACCTTTTGATACTATTTAGAGGTACGCATGACTTCGATTGTTTAGGGCCTCAACCTTATAGAAACCACAACCTTCTTTTAATGTCAATATGTGTCAACTTTATTCTGTTTTTTAAGATGCATTGAGGCTGAATGATATCAAAATACAAAACTCAAAATCTACTTACAAGTAGATCATGACCATTTGCACCTAGTTTAGCTAAATTATCTTTTTCAACATTATTTTCTATAGGGTGGAGCTTATATAAGGAGCTCACTTTAAACAATCAAAATAAGGAAAACTTCGAAATCATGTTGGAAGATGTTGTTCCAATGTTGGAAATTCTTACAACGTCCTAAAAATATGTTTCTAATTGAAATTTAAAGCTCCAAAACTAGCACGAATCAAGCAAATCTATGAATATTTGAAATCTTGAAATTGACGGTTTAAATAATGTGTTACAATATGTATTTTTTCTATATTTGGAGTCTTTTCCTTTTTCGTATTCGTATATCTCAAGATCGAACAACTAATGGAGAAACGAGTGAGTTTTCAGTGACAATAGGTCTACATCAAAAGTCAGCATTGAGCTCATACCTCATTGTCTTAGTTATGGTCGATTTAACTAGGCACCTACATAACGAGGTACCATGGTGTATGCCGTTCACAGATAACATAGTTTTGATCAATGAGACCCGAAAAAGAGTCAACACAAAGTTAGAACTTTGGAGGGATGCTCTAGAATCTAAAAGTTTTAAAATTAGCCAGATAAATAATAGTATATAAAATGCAAGTTTAGTAATAATATATGCAGAGATGAGGAAGTAATTAAAATTGATGGTCAGAAAAATATCAAAAAGACCACGGTTTTGATATCTTGAGTCGATAATCCAAAAAAATAAAGAGATTAAAAAAGATTTCGTATGTAGAATTAGAGCTACATGTGTGAAGTGGCGATATACAACTCGAATTTTATGTGATCTCTTCATACCAATGAAGCTGAAAGGCAAGTTCTACAGGATAGATGTGAGACCAGCTCTGCTTTATGGGACGAAATGTTGGGTTGTTAAAAATAATATATTCATATAATAAATATAGCAAAGATGATGATGTTGATATGGATGAGTGGCAAGACAAAAATGGGTGGAATTCAAAATGAATCCATTCAGGAAAATTTAAGTGTAACATCAATAATCGATAAGACGAGAGATAATAGATTTAGGTGGGCTGGCTATGTGTGATGCAGACCCAATAGAATACCTGTTAGGACATGCGAGCTAGTTCAACTAAAATGTTAAAAAAGGGCCACGGGTAGGCCTAAGGAAAAATAGTTGGAAGTAGTGAGAAAAGATGTGAGAATATGACCATTAATAGAGCAAAATGGGGACCAAGATTCGTGTAGCTGACTCCAATTAATTAGAAAAAAGACAATGACGATGATGATAATATCTCGAGGTCGAGATTATCCATTAGATTTCCAAAGTTGAAACTACCTTTTCCTTTGGGTTTTTGAGGTGCGTCAACACTTCTATAGTATACATTTGACACTTTATACAAGCGTTTTTCTTGTTTTCCATACACGAACATTATCCATCGCTCCTCCCTCACATTGATCTCTAACTTCATTCAACATAATGATTAGATACCACAAGATCTGTGCTCGGAGGCACCATTTAACAACATTCACTGAACCCCCTTAACTATGACACTGTGATGGTTTGAATGGTTTGATTGCGAAGTTTAAGTCCCTCCAATACAGCCATCAAATTGTAGAGAATGTTACTTTTTTGCATACACCAATAACGCAATCTATCTTTTGATCTTGTCAATATGATGACACCTCCCTTCAAAACATTATTATGTTTCTAGGGGTGGGAATGGGTTGGGTTCGGTCCAGGTTCGGGTCAACCCGACTAGGTCTAAGTTAGACCCTGACTTAACCTAAACTCAGTGGATCTGGGTGGGATCACAACAATTGAACCCAGACCTAAGCCACTAGGTCGGATCAAATTTGAATATATATATATATATATATATATATGAGAAATGAACCTATAGGATCCTCTCTCACCCATGTGCGTAAGACCCCAAAAGATCACCATTATATTTGACATGGATATGTAAAAAAGTCAAGTTTCATGCTCATGTGATAATTTTTTTAAGGATCCATGCCAAATTTAATGGTGATCCTTTAAGGTCCTACACACATAAGTGGGGGAGGGTCCTATACGATCATTACTCATATATATATATATATATATATATATATATATATATATATATATATATATATATATATATATATATATATATATATATATATATATATATATATATATATATATATATATATATATATAAGAAATGATTATAGAACGGTTGCATCATAGTATAATGCAACCACAAGTCTAAAAAACTATGTTTTTAGGCATTTGTATGGCCCCAAATTTTGCGTGCACATTCTCTTCATCCTCATAATCAATTTTATTGTAATCATTGCTATATATATATATATATAAACAATACTTATGCATGAAATCATTGCCCCATATATATAATTATTTTACACATTTTATACTACATAATTAGTATTATTTATATGTAATTTATTTTAATATATTCATACCAAATTAGCTTCGACCTAGAACCAACCCGACAATAAGATCCATGTTGGAGCCTGACCCGGTCAGGTCAATCACTGCCTATGTTTCATAACTTTCTCTCTCTCACTCACGCCTCTATCTTTCAACAACGAAAAACTATGGTCAAAGATAAAGACAAAGAAACATTTTCCTTAAGAATCCAAGTGTGCTTCTAGCTATAAGATATTATATAACAGATGAAAAATTATATCATATAGCGTATAAAAAAATATTCGTAAAATAATAGTACACAATATAATATAAAACATTATTATAACGGGCCCTAAAATAAATAGTATATCTAAAATATTCGAATAGGCTCGGGTCAACCCATAGTTAGCAAGTCGGCATTTAAAACGCGACTTTTTAAAAAATACGGAGTTTTTTTTAAAAACGTTTAAATGCGACTTTTTGAAAAGATAGGCAAAAATACGCGGTTTTTCACGTAAACGTTTAAAACATACGTTATTGATCTTTATGAAAAAATCGGTCCAAAAAAACTTTGCCTTTTTTACCTGTATTTTTTTTCTAAAAGATGAAAACTTTTATCCTGCTTTATGTAATTGTTATTTCCATGCTTTCTAAAAAGTATATTATTTCCAACAAAAAAAAACACCCTAAAAAATAAATTTGTATCCCCAAGTATATTCTTAGGGTTTATGCTCAAATCCATTGAATCAAATTAGAATAAAATACCATAAAAACCATTTAATAAAAAATCCCCAAATTTTGACTTGGCAAAATTCCACCAAAAAATCTATCCAAATTAGGGCTCAAAGACCCAGATTATCACAATTTGTGCAACATCTTAAATCCCTAAAACAAAAGCTTAAAAAAAAAAAAAAAAAAAAATCCAGATTAGAGCTCAATCCCCAAACCAAATTCATGAATGGAAATCTTGGATTAGCAAATCCCTTAAACAAAAGTTTAACAAACAAACAAACAAACAAACAAAAAAAACTAGATTAGGGCTCAATCCCCAAACCTAATTCACGACTGGAAATCTTAGATTAAGGTTTATATCCACCATGTTCTTCAACTTCTTTGAGATTTTATGTCCATCTTGTTTCTCTATTGCCTATGCATGTTCTCTCTCTCACTCTGCGTTTCTTTATGCATGTTCTCTCTCTCACTCTGTGTTTCTTTATGCATGTTCTCTCTCTCACTCTACGTTTCTTTATGGAAGATTTTGTGTTTGCTTCTCTCTCACTTTGCGTAATGCTCGTCTTCTTGTTCTGTGTTTCTTCTTGGTCTACTGTGTTTGTTGCTCGTCTAACCAAAAAATAAGTACATCTTCCCATTTCTTAACTATGGTTATAAAGGGACGGTCACCATAGGAAGAGAGAAATGAATATATCCAACTCAATTCTACTTATCTCATATTGTCTTTTTTTTTTTTAGTTATGTACTAGATGTTTGTTAAAGCATTTAATGAGAACATTCATATCGTATATTTATCAGCAACTTACCATTTATTTTTTATTTCAACTTAATTTTTGTTTTAATTTCTACTTAATTTTATTTTAAACATGTCCGTTTTTTTCACTCCGATTTTTTGAGCCTAGTCCTATATATTTGTGATATTTTTACATAAAGTATTTTTGCCAATCCGTATTTTTTACCCAATTTTTTCATCTAACTTTTTAACATAAAAACGATTTATTTCCGATTTTATGGTGAGCCGATATATTAATCTTCCCCCGACTTGCTAACTACGCGGTCAACCTATACCTAGACCCGACGCGACCCAATTTGATGTCAGGTCCCTTCCTCTAGACCCAGGTCCGACCCATCAAGTCTAGAAATAAGACCCAAATCCAGACCCAAGTTCAATCGAGCTGTTGGGTTGGTAGGTCGACCCAACCCATTACCCTCCCTTATCTATTTTTGTTTTTCAATGTCTCCATAGCAAGGCAGCCCTTGCATTTTCTTTATTGGGTCATTCCCAATTTTGATATCCGTCTGTTTCTTTATTTCCACATCTCCCATGGCAAGGCAGCCCTGAAAGTTGTACTTATGTGATCTAGCCGGTATATATATATATATATATATATATATATATATATATATATATATATATATATATATATATATATATATATATATATATATATATATTTTAAATTATTTTTCTATCTCTTTTTCTTTTCTTTTCTGGTTTAGATCATTCATAAAGTAGTCCATTACAATAAATTAACTTGAAACGAAATAAAGAAAACAAATCTAGTATCTACAACTTGATGCCACTAAACCGATTTGACTGAAGCTTCCCACCTTACAGATCTATTGCTTATTACACCCCACATCGAATCACCACCTTCCAATGATGTGGGATCAATAGTCAACATTCGATCTCAAACATGAAAAACCAAATAGGCCAAACCCTTCAATGAAACAAGAACTCATAATAGAAAGATTAATCTCAAATTAAGGCTTACCCCTTGATAACCTAGTTGAGAGATATAGCATCTCATTACTAAACCTTTAACCATTTAGTCCATGTGAGAGATGAGAACATGTGAGAGAAATACCTTCTCTACTAGGGGTGGCGTGTCACTCTAAATCATATGAGAGAGAGAAATATTAGATGTGTGAGATATATGTGAGAGGGCACTCCTTTTATGTAGTGGTTGAAGGGGGTTAGGGTTTTCGTATGGTTTGCTCTTAAGTGAGATTAAACATGCACCATTAATATTGAGTGATTTGTGGGGTGAGAGACATGAGCCCTTCATTCCATAGATTGGCAATTAAGATCATGTGGAAAGTGTTAGAACATTCATCCTCGATTTTCTAAACTAATTTTCCACCAATTAAATTAAATAAGTGTATGTTTAATAACATACTAACATCATGATATTTCAAGAAATTACAAAATCTAATATAATTTTTATTATGGAAGTTATCAGACCATGTTTGATGGGGTCAAATCATATCAAGATATATTTTAATAACAGTTTGTTAAAAAATTCAACTCAGATTTGAAATTTTGGGATTCTAAAAATTGTGCGAGCGGTACTCCACGTAATTGACTCTCTCTCTCTCTCTCTCTCTCTCTCTCTCTCTCTCTCTCATGTGTCCACTTCGGTGTTTGCAAAACTGGGCTATCTAACCACTAATCGCCCGGTTAGATCAGGACCGTCCACTAGCATGTTCCGGTTTTGAATGGTTTTGGTGATCAACCGGTATTTTAAAAAAAAAAAATTCAAAACAAATGTATATAAATTTCCAAAAATAAAGAATTTGATTTGTAACGTATTTTTTAACATTCTATATTATGGTAAAGATTAAAAATTATTTTGGTCATTAATGCTCACTTTTATATTTTCCTATCTTTTTCAAAAAAAATTTAAAATACCCCTAGGCACAAATCGATTCATTAAAATATATAGTTTTTTTTATTAATTTTCAACTTCATTTGAATGTGTTTTGTTTTAATAATTCTTTATATGCTTTTCATATTTTAGTAGATTTTTTTGTATATTTTTTATTTTTTTCAACATTTTTGTGATCGCCCGGGACTTGCATGGTTAGAGGGGTTGAATTGGCCGGTTTACCTGTTAGGCCGGTTAAACCGCTTCTACGCCCATGGCCAGTTAATCGTTTCGGTTCTATTTTGCGAACATTGGTCCACTCATCTCCCTCGCCTACCTCTTTTCCTCTCTCTAAATGATCCACTCGTCTCCCTCACCTATATATATCTCTCTCTCTCTCTCTCTAAATGAGACCGTCTCTTTCTCTTTGTAGCCCAAACGATACCCTCTCTTTTTCCCAGCCTTATTCTCTCTCTGCCTTAAATCTCAGCAGTTTTCTCTTTGGCTTAAATTGTTTTGGGCAAATAAATTTAGAATTTTTTTATTAAGGATAGGGGTGGTGGGCACCCAATCATTATTTTTTATAATTTTTTTATTGTATAATTTAATTGCCACCATTGGGCGTACACCATTGTTATTTATGAATCCCCATCCCCACCTAATAGTACACCCACTATTTATTAAAACAATGGTTATGACTTGATTAGGAATCTTTTCTCTCACTCTTTACAAGATATTTATATACCCAATTAAATAAACTAATTATCTAAAGAGAAATCAGAGTGTTATAGGATCGCCGCATACCAATGAAGGGAAGTTCTATAGGTTATCTGAAGGACCAGCTTTGTTTTATAAGATGGAATGTTGGGCGGTCAATAAACAACATACCATAAAAAGAGTGTAGTTGAGATAGGATACGGATGTTGAGACAGATGAGTAACAAGACAACAAGGGATAGAGTTCGAAATGAATAGCTTTGGGAGAACTTAGGTATGGTTCCAATAGGTGATAAGATGAGATAAAATAGACTTAGGTGAGCATTTCATGTGTAGCGTAAAATCCAGTACAATACCTATTAGGATATGTGACTTGGTTCAAGTAGAAAGCTAAAAAAGAACAAGGGGCAGGTCCAAAATGACATCTTAAAAGTAATGAGAAAAGATATGACAACTTATACCTTCATTGAGGCTACGAAGCATAATGTGCACCAAAATTTGTAGAGCCAATTTTGTAGCCAACCCTAAATAGTTGATAAAAAAACCTTTCATGATGATAAAGTATATAAAAACAAACTTCCCAAGATACATGATAGGAGTGAGCCCTACCATAAAGCCAAAAAAAGATACGATTCTAGCAATAAAGAGGCACCTACACAACTTCAAGACGCATCTAACTTTAGGAGCCACATGGGATGCCATCCACAAAGAACAAAGAGCTTATAAGAGTAGATTCTAATGATACTAAATATGGTTATTGGCTCTGGTTAAATCTGTTTGTACCGTTAGTTTACAGCAAGGATGAGACTGTTGCCTTTGGTAACTACTTGTTGGATAATTAGGATTGTATATTGGGTGTGGAAAAATAGTGGGTGCGGGTGAAATGGGGCTGAAATTTTCAGATTGTGGTGGCTTTGAAGATCACTAAGAAGGATGGACATTCCTATTTCAGGCACACTATTGCGTTACATCAAAACTATATTGAACAATTGTTTCATGCAGGCTGGACATCCATCTTAAAGATGGATGCAAATAGGTGGTCCATCTAAAATCAATTGTAATTAACGGTTCAAAATGTTTTTTTTAATATAATTATTATTTATAATTTTCAAAATTTATTTATTTTTCATATTCATAATCTCTATATTAAAAATTATATATTCTATAAAAATTAAGATCAAAATATATTTTAAAAGTATATTTATTGCCAAGCACGCATTTCTACAATATGTGGGTTGGCCGCATGCTAACCGCATCCAACTATATTTGCCTGCTACTGACTAAAATTAGTATGCAAAAAGTTATACCCAGCAAACTAGTCATCGGGATACCTGAAAACAAAAGGTCTCTAAGATAGCTTGCTTGTTTAATTCACTAAAATGGTGAGTCTTTAATGCACCAGGTTGCCTTGTATTTCAAGATAGCAAAAGTAACTATTGTTGGAAATTTATTTTTAGAAAAAAAACAATTATTGTTGAAAATTTGGGTAAAAAAAACACTGTCCTACGTAGTTATGGTAGACGTGTCATCAATCCAATTATATGCCTCGCTATCCCTCTGCCCTTCAAACCATTGACTTTTTTTTTGAGGGGTGAGTCAATGGAGAGAGGGCCCCTACCCTTAATAGAAATTAAGCCTAGGACGTAGCGTTGAAAATTGTCAAGCGCTAACCAATTAACCCCATATTCTTTTCCTAAAACCATTGATCACCCTTCAAACCTTGTGATCATCATTTTATTACCGTGACCATGTGGAGCGCATTATACATTTCCTTTCTTTCTTTTCTCTTTACCAAGAAGGACCAAATGATTTCATTAACTACACTAATTGAAATGTACAAACAACCTAACCAATTTAAACTAGAGCAACTATTCCGATTGAATAATAGCTTGTCTAGCCTTTATAACATGGGTGAGAATTATATAACATGTCAACCTTATCCTATTGAAGTAAGGCGCACCTCAAAACTATGCCAAAACATAGAGTGCTAAAAAATCTTGCGAATGACATTAAAATCCATTATCATCCCAAATTATGAAATTTAAACCTCAAAAAATAATGCAGATGGATCATATTTATTTTTTTTAAAAAAAAGAGATGGTTCAAATACTGTATTACAATATGCACTATTTTCATGATTTGAATTTTTTTTTTTGGTTTAGTCAGTGTTCATACATCTCGAGATTGAAATGACCAATTTGAGGGTTTTAACATTGGACAATCATGGATGCCTCTCGATTGGTTTGGTCCCTAACTTTTCAATTTCTTGTTCAACCGAATTACCTAGTTTGTTGTCATAAGTGTTAATCACACATAAGCCAAACAAAATTTGAGGAATAGAAATGGGAGTATGGTATATAAAGTACTATTACCTCTAGTCCAGAGATAATTTTTGCATTCTTCCAAACAAGTCTTCGAAAACTCGGGCGAGCCAACTTGGACTTGCCCAATTAACTCGGGCTTGCCACATGGGTAGTTTTGAGTTGGGTGGTCCTACTCGGGATCTTAAAAAAATAGAAAATAAAAAAATTATAAAAATCACAAATGTAAAAAATTTATTTGTAATATGGTTTTTCATGTTTTCTATTATTTTGATAAAGATTGGAAAGTGTTTTGGCTATGAATAATACTCTTTTTTATATTTTTCCCTTCATTTTAGATTATTTCTAAATACCACAATCACAAATTGATTTTTTCAAAATCCATTTTTGCAATACATTTTAAACCTCATTTTGGGATTTTTTATATTTATTTTGTTTTTTAACACGTATTGGCTTGGTCATAACACGGCCCAACTCGGTTCGGGCCTGGGCCGAGCAAGTCAGACTTCCTAACACTGTTCTAAACTAAGTCGCACTCCAAAAATTTGATGGATATTTGGATGCCACCTTTGTGGATGGGTGGCATTGCTGAGGCCCTGTTTCAAGTATCTTCTTACTCTTAAGAGTGGGTTGGCCGAACCAGCTTAGCCTGAGCCACAATATTTGACCCACTGGCCTGGGCAAGCCCTGGTGGTCAGGCCAGGCCTAGCTTCGGCCAAGGGTCCATGACCCAAGCCAGCCCGGAATGTATATATTTGAAGTTGTGAAAAAGATGTATATAGGTCTTTAGGGCAAGATGTGTATGAAACCAACAAATATTGATTAGAATAGAATGCATGCATGTTAACCAAGAAAGGCCAATTTTTTTTACTTATTAAAATATCTGTTGGATATAATGTTATCTAAACGTGAGTATTACATAAACAATTAATACAATAATTTACACAAAACTTCATTCTCTCTATCCACAATATAGTTCTCTCCCTCTCAAAGGGAGAAATAGGTAGGATTACTAGAAGGATTGGGCATTATTTTTTTTTTTAAGAGTTAGTTGAAATAGTCATTTAGAAATTTCTCTATACATAGCTTAGGGACTGAGTTAGTCCACCAAAAAATTGTGCTTTGTAATAAACATCAAAATTGTACTAAAATTATTTACAATCAAAATTTATCCGTCTCCACTTTCTTTAGTGCAGTAAACATGGAGGGAGAAATTCACATAGTGAATCTTATTGATTGCAAAAAGATAAATGATAGTAAAGTCGCCTAAAAAGACAAAAACAAAACATGCTAAACAATTTTAATAAGAATCTAATCAACAACATCATCCAAAATATTACCACGTGTATTGGAGAATATATTAACTTCGATGTTTTCCCCAGACTATTGAATGACAACTCAAATCATTTTTCATATTGTATGAAGGAATATGAAAGGGAAAGAGAGTAGAAAGAGTGAATAATTAGGAAAATATGGAAGCTATGGCAATAATGAAAAGGATGGAAAATTGCACATTCTACATAATCCAGTGCATCTAAGGACTGTCAAGCCCAAGACCACAGGAAATTCTTATCAATCTGTTCAAGACAGCGGTGGATATTTTTTCAGGTTCCTAGGCAGAATGTTCAGAATTCGGAGAGGTAAAAAACCTAAGCAAGCAGATCTCATATAATTTAATATAGATGACATTCCCAAACTGGGTGTTGGGGCCAATAAAATTATAGCATGGCCAGTCAAGTTTAGAAGTGAAGAGAAAAAGATAACTCATGCATCACAGACAAAGCCAAAATTCTGGGACATCCGTGAAATATGTTTATCATCTTGCCAAATAAAGAAATTTATTTAATATGTTGATTTGGGGCAGCACCTATAATAACCTCTTTGCAAAAATCCATCCGTGAAATATGTTTATCATCTTGCCAAATAAAGAAATTTATTTAATATGTTGATTTGGGGTAGCACCTATAATAACCTCTTTGCAAAAATCCAAAACTGTAATTCCTTAATCAAAAACAGTGTTTAAATAAAAGGACTTGGTTGGCGGATCCTCCGGCCCCGATCCTAATCCGGATCGGCCGATCCGGCATCAACAATCTGCCAATTTTTTTGTAAGGAAAATAAATCCAAAATATTAACATTACATACAATAACTTGTCCATTTCAAATCACCTAGCATGCATAGACTTTTTGGGAGCATTTGTGACCTTGAAGCCAAGGTTCAGCACTCAAATCCCATAGGAGAAATATGATGTTTAAATCCCATAGGAGAAGTCATTTGGACCTCATGAAAAAGGTTTCTATAAAATTTTAACTTTTGAACCTCTAAAAATATGATGTTTATTAAAAAAAAATGTGCATTGAGGGCCTTTGAACTATCGGCATCACACTACTTCCTCATCCCTCCTACCACAGAAGCCTTTCAAGTGATTTGAAATAAAAAGAAGCCATTATATTATATATTCTATAACAAACACCATTTCCTACAAAGAATGGATTAGCTACGAACAATTCAGATCGGAGATTTTTTTCATACACGAATCAAAAGTATCAAAAGCCAAAATTTGATAAATAAATGAGATATACATTGAATGAAGTAACACACATTATGACAAAACATATGTCGCTCAGGCTTTCACTTGTAAAGCCTGGTTGGAAAGAAGGACATCCACAGTCCTATAATGGAGATCATATGGTGTAGCTTCACAAAAGAAAGCCAAGTTAAAATCTGAATTTAGGTATGGTCATGAAACCCTAGCCACAATTAAATCCCAGCCAGTGTTACATAGATACCAACGTGAGTGTAGGTGTCTAATCATACTAGGAGCGTCTAGTACTTGGATTTCATTTAAAAAAATCAGTACGGCAGGACATGTTCGTACAAAAATTATTATAATTAAAAATAATAATACATATAAACATTTAGACATCTCTTTACACATCATTTTTTAGTGTTAAAGGACACCCCCACTGGAGACCAAGGATCCAACCTCAATGACCTCAATGGGCAAGTTTTGTGTATTTTACTATTAAATAATTAATTTTATAACATATTATCCACAAATCTGATGCACATAGGTGCTCTTCTTGTGGTGGTACACTATACCACCCCCCTTCAAAATTTAAAGATGTGGACTTGACCCAAGAAAAAAAGGACTATATCAAAGTAACCTAAAAACCCAGACTAATCCAATTCTAACCATAAAAAAAATAAAAAGTTTACCCACATCTCTAAAAATAAAATTAACAAAAATAAAGTTAAAATTTTGTAGCAACCAAATCTTGATCTACATCAACTTGTAAATTAATTTGAAAAGCCCCCACTTAAGGTCCATGGCCAGTGTAGAAAAAACTCATCCCTAACGGTTGGTTGGAGTCCATTAACATAACAAGCAACCATTTGTCTTTCAGTCACGTAGAGGTTCTTTCAAGCCAGGAGTCTATAAAATTATGTTGTATAGTCCTCTACTTTATTCTCATTCTATTAGAGATTTTGGAAGTCTTGAAAGAAAATTTTCTCATCATGCACATGAAGAAAATTTTCTTTCAACTTCTTTTTCGTCCTTCGCGAATCAGAAATTGTTGCCTTTCAATTACAAAGTCAAGATTGTTAAGCTTGTTCCACCAAGCCACAACATACAAGTTTAGCTTGGTTACAACAAATTTCGCTTTACACTCCAGCAATTCACTCCGTTCAAAAAAAATTTGAATCACACTCAACCAATCAATAAAACCCTCTATTAGGAGCTTACAATGAAACTCAGGGAGGTTTTGACCTTAATACCAAGATCTGGGGTGTGCTCCATAAGTCATGTTTCTTGCCTGCAAATTTGCTCATTATGCATAAGATCAACTATTGGATTTGGTAATGGAGCTCAATTGATCTCATAATTGAAATTTCACTAAGGATATATTGTGGATTATGTTAACCTTTCTTGAGGTCGGTATTTTCTTACCATTACAACCGCTGATTTATTTCTCTATTCTCTCTAATTTAGCGGGTTTGGACTCAAATATCTGCCATGACTTTATTTATGCTCAGATTCACAAACTCCATGCTTTCCTCAATCATATGAGTGGGCTTTGGTGCCATTGTGATGCATTGATCCTCTAAAGCTCTAATACCAAATGTGCAACAAATATGGAGCAAGAAAAAAAAAAAATCACAAAAATCAAAAAATAAAAGGTGAGAGATTATAACCTATCTCTGGATCCTCTTCATTTTCCTTTCCCAATACTTACATATTTATACAAGAAAAACATCTAAAACCCCTATTCATCATCATCATCATCAAAGCTTTTTTCCAACTAATTACGGTCGGATACACGAATCCTGGTCCGCCATTCTACTCTACTAAGGGTCATACCCTCAGTGAGGCCATGAGTCCCCATATCTATTGTTACTACTTCCAACCATGTCCTTTTGGGCCTACTTCTTGCCCTTTTTGAGCCTTCCACTTGAACGAACTCGCACCTCCTAATAGGTGCTGTATTGGGTCTGCGTCACACATGGCCAGCCCACCTATGTCTACTCTCTCTCATCTTATTGCCTATTGGTGCCACACCCCGAATGTATTCATTTTGAATTCTACCCCTTCTTGTCTTACCATTCGTCCATCTCAACATCCATTTGCGCCACACATGGCCAGCCCATCAACCCATCTTGCTCCTTAAGAAACCCTAACGACAATTAAATTCCAAACCTTCAACCACTTAAAATCAAACTTCCAACTCTATTCCATCAATTTTGAACAACTAAAAAGACACAAATACCTTAACTTAAAAGATCATAAAATCTAAATCTGATTGAATCTCCTAAAGAAAGTAAATAAAACGTAAAAACCTAGCAGCATCAAAATATAGGTAAGAGGTTATCTAAACCACTCCCGAATTGAGGAAAATTGGTGGAATTTTTTAAGGCACTACAAAAAAAAATGTTGCATTCTAGCAGAAGCAAGACCCGGGAATTCTAGAGGCTTGCAAGCCAAGAGAGCAAGGAAAATGTGACTTGGTCACGTATGCAATCCAACGGATAACATATTCAAGGATCATGTACTGCATGTGAAAATTTTAATTATTCAATGGATCCGAAAGGAAGAGCTGCCTTTTTGAATGTGACCGTAAAGGTTTATGTGGGAATAACAAGGTGAATGCATCCGTTGTATCCCATGTGCAAGATCAGTATTGGTACATGTTACCTCACTAATCTCTCTTTCCATTAGATTAAAATGGTGGGGTGCTTGCATTTAAGCCCTTAGGAACAATGGATCGACGAGCACAACGCCGAATTTTCCTGCACAAAAAAATTATAAACTTGTATAACTTTGTTAATACAGATATAAGGATTACTTTTTATAAAAAGTTTTCAGAAAGTTGAGGAATAAGAAAAGAACAAACTCAGAAATGGTAAGGTTTACCTGTTATAAGACTGAATATCATGCTGGTACAGTTGTGCAGCTTCAGGATTTGCAAGACTTGCCGGGTTTGGATCGGTGAGAAGTGACTACAGAAGCAGCTACTGTCAGCAAGAAGAGACTATAGAAGCAGCTAATGTCAGCAAAAGAAAACACAGAACCCAAGGCAGGGCGTACAAACACGGGGGGGGAGAGAGAGAGAGAGAGAGAGAGAGAGAGAGAGAGAGAGAGAGAGAGAAAGCTTATTGACCTGAATTGATGTTAATATTGTACAAATGTTATGACAGGGGGACCATGCATCCTGAATGATATCCATGCATAGGGTGCCATCATTATAGACTGTAGAACAGAAAGGAAAAATCAATCTACCAAAAAGACAGACTGAGATGGAACTGAAATCAGTTTAACATTGCAAGAGAATAACCAGTGAATGTATCGGCTCTATATATCATGGCACTGGGTTTCCCTTCTAATGACAAGATCAAAAAATTCACAAAAAATATATGATAGAAATCAAAGAAGCCTCTACTCTTTTTTGCACCATTTGATGACATTTAATGAATCGCCCCTCCATAATCACCAAGGATTAGTGATGTATATAACGTAAGATTGGGGTGAGGTGGAAATAATTCTGGTCTGGGTTTAGAGAGCGAAGAAAGAAATAGTTTTTATGGTTAAGGGACAAACACAGATCTCTTTGTAATTAGAGAGAACAGAGAGGCGTGAGGAAAAGAGCTATTGTAAACCTATTCTCTAATGCTAGTAAAGAAGCTCTCATCGCCCGTGGACGTAGGCACGTTGCTGAACCATGTATATCTTTACGTTATGGTTGGTTGTTTCTTTTTGTTGTGTTTGTTTCTTCTTTCTCATTTTCGTGGATTATTTTTCGTTTCTACAAATTGGTACATGTTATTCCGCGTTATGGGGTTTGCTACCACGATGACAAGAAAGGGCTCAAGCGTCAAGTGTGATATTGAGAGGTTCAATGGAAATAATAACTTCACTCTTTGGCGATGAAAGATAAAGGATCTTATGATACAGCAAGGTCTAGGGAAATCGAAAAAACTAGCAAAGATAGACGATGAAGAGTAGCAAGAGATGGAGGAAAAGGCGATAAGCGCGATTTGTCTGAATCTATCAGATGACGCCTTGCGTTATGTGGTGGACCTCAAAACTGCTCTGAAAGTTTGGACAAAACTCAAGAGTATCTACATGATGAAATCTTTGACGAACAAGTTGTTTTTTAAGAAACAGTTGTATTATCTTCAGATAGAAGAAGGCACGGATCTACTTGAACATCTCAGCGAGTTCAACCAGATCATAAGCCAGTTAGCAAGCCTTGAGATTGAAATCGAGGATGAAGACAATGCCTTACTTCTGTTAGCTTCGCTTTCAGGATCATACGATCACCTGGTTACGACTCTATTGTACGAGAAGGAGACTCTTGAAACGGATGAAATCACTGCTACTCTTATGTCAAACGAGACAAGAAAGAAGACTAGTAGTATTAAATCTCAAGGAGAATGTTTCTTTGGAAAACACAAAGAGAATCATGAAAGGGGCAGATCAAATCAAATGAGATCTGGAAGCAGAAGTCGGTCAAAATCGAAGGGGAAAGACAAATTTATTTGCTATTACTACTAAAATGAAGGTCATATGAAGAGAGATTGCATGAAAAGAAATGATGATATAACGAGAATAGAAAAGGAAAATCATCTGATCAAGCTAGCATGGCTAATAGCTCTGACAGAGATGATGGTGATCTTCTCTCTATATTTTCAAGTAAGAATCAATATATTGATTCTTCGATTTTAGATTATGAATGTTCTTTTCATATGTGTTCAAATAGAAACTGGTTTGAAACTTAGAAATCATATAGTGGTGGGTCTGTTCTAATGGGGAATGATGTGGTATGTAAGACCATTGGAATAAGAACTATCAAATTCAAGATGTTTGATGGGATAGTACGAATCTTATCAAATGTGAGGCATATCCCACTATGAAAAAAAAACTTAATATCCTTGGGGGCCCTTGACTCGAATGGTTGTAAGTATACAATAACAAGTAGAGTCTTCAAGGTTAGTAAGGGATCTATGGTTGTCATGAAAGGTCAGATGGCTGGAAACCTATACAGGTTGATAGGGAATACAGTTACATGTGGAGCTTCTGTAACCACAGATGTAGAATCCATCACAGATGACACAAAATTGTGGCATATGCGTTTAAGGCATATGAGTGAACGAGGTATGATGGCACTTCATAAAAGGAAATTGTTAATGTGAGGACAGTGTTTCTTCATGGTGATCTAGAGGAACAAATCTTTGTGGAGCAACCTGAATGCTTCAAGGTGCATGGAAAGGAAGATAAAGTTTGCTTGCTTAAGAGATCGCTTTATGGTATTAAGCAATGGTACAAGCACTTCGACTCTTTTATGGTGCGGATTGGTTATTCAAGAAGTTAGTATGATTGTTGTATTTATTTTGAAGTTCTTGATGATAATTCTCTTATTCTCTTAATGCTTTATGTTGATGATATGCTCATTACTGCCAATAATGCATATGACATAATCTCTCTCAAGTCTATGTTAAATTCTGAATTAGATATGAAGGATCTAAGGGCTGCTAATAGGATTCTTTGTATGAAGATTCATAGAGATAGAAGTGCAAGTAAACTCTAGGTAACTCAGAAAATGTATGTTGAAAAAGTGATGGAGTGTTTCAACATAGAAACTACCAAGTCAATTAGTACTCTATTGGCGAGTCATTTTAAGTTATTTAAACGGCAGTATCCCACTACGGATGAGGAGATAGAGCAGATGTCTCTAGTGCCCTATGTTAGCGCAGTCGAAAGCCTCATGTATGTTATGATTTGTAGCATGCCGGATTTATCTCATGTTGTCAGTGTTGTTAGTCGATACATGAGTAATCCTGGCAAGGAGCACTGAAATGCAATCAAGTGGATTTTCTGAGCGGGACGTCAGATCTCGAAATTATGTTCAGCAAGAAGATAAACTTTACAGAATTTGTGGGATATGTCAATTTCAACTATGTTGGTGATTTAGACAAGTGAATGTATATTACATGGTATGTATTCACACTAGCGGGTGGACCTATTTCATGAAAGACAATGCTTCAACCCACGATTGCCTTGTCTACGACAGAGACAGAGTACATGGCAGCAGTTGAGGCTGCAAAAGAGGCGATCTGATCGACTGGTTTGACTCGTGAGTTGGGGGTATAGCACGAAGGTATTGTGCTGCATTGTGATAGTCAGAGTGTCATAAATCTTGCAAAGAATCAAGTGTTTCATACAAGGACAAAACACATTGGTGTGAGATGCCACAAGATCATGGAGCTTGTGTCAGAAGGAGTCATTCACCTGAAGAAAACTCATAAGAATGACAACCATGCAGATATATTTACATAGTCGGTCACTATCGAGAAGTTCAAGCTTTGCTTGAACTTGCTTAATGTCACTCATTATTGAGAGTGAGGGAAGCACCCCATGACAGGTGGGGGTGCAGTCAGGTACCTTTATGAGGTATGAAGATGAAGACATCTTTAGGTTATCTTCAGGGTGGCTCGACAGAATTCAAGCCAAGGTGGAAATTTGTTGAGGATTAATGTCATGTATTATGAGGAACATAAATATGCCAAGGTGGAGTCAAAATAACGACTCTGGTGGGTCGTTAAAAGCCCGAAGGGCTTGAGGCTCGGAGGAGTGTCTGGTCAAGTAGACTCGGTTGACTTGACCCCTACGACCATGAGGAAAATTTCGAATATATGTACATGGGATTCGATGTATCTTGGATTCGATATATATATGTACATGGGATATTTCGGTAATTTGTACAATCTATCTGGGACTCGATATATATTGTTGCGATAGGTTTTTGCTTTTAGGGTTAAGGGAAAAACGCAGATCTCTTTGTAATCAGAGATGACAGAGAGGCGTGAGGAAGAGAGCTAATGTAACCATATTTTCTATTGCCAATAAAGAAGTTTTCATCTCTCATGGAAGTAGGCATGTTGCCGAACCACATATACCTTTGTGTTGTGGTTGGTTGTTCATTTCTTTTGTGTTTATTTCTTCTTTCTTGTTTTCGTGGATTGTTTTTCGTTTCTACGCAAAAGCATTTCTCCCACTCTCAAGTAGGTCTCATAGCTCTTTTCTTCTCTCATCTTCAACTATGCAGATTTTTTTTTCGCTTCCCGTGCCTTTCTCCCAAACCTTCCCACTCTGAGTCGCACTTACAAAAGCCTTACTCCCACTCTCAAGCATGAACCTTCCCGACCTTCCAGTCGTACTTACAAAAGCCTCTCTCCCACTCTCAAGCAGGTCTCACAGCTCTTTTTTCTCTTCGTGCTTTTCCCCCAAACCTTCCCGCTCTGAGTCGCACTTACAAAAGCCTCTCTCCTACTCTCAAGAAAGAACCTTCCTGACCTTCTAGTCAAAGCCTCTCTCCCACTCTCAAGCAGGTCTCACTGCCCTTTTCTTCTCTTATCTTTAACTATGCAGAGTTTTTTTCCTTCCCTCTTCACGCCTTTCCCCCAAACCTTCTCGCTCTGAGTCGCACTTACAAAAGCCTATCTCCCACTCTCAAGCACGTCTTTTTCCCAAACCTTCCGTCTCTGAGCCGCACTTACAAAAGCCTCTCTCCCATTCTCAAGCAGATCTTATAGCTCTTTCTTTCTCTCTTCCCGCTCTGAGTCGCACTACAAAAGCCTCTCTCAAGTAGGTCTCATAGCTCTTTCTTTCTCTCTTCCCGCTCTGAGTCGCACTTACAAAAGCCTTTCTCCCACTCTAAAGCAGGTCGCATAGCTCTTTCTTTCTCTCATCTTCAACTATGCAGATCCCATCTCCCAGTACTAGTTCCACTTTTTCTCTCTCTTTCTTTCTCTCATCTTCAACTATGCAGATCCCATCTCCCAGTACTAGTTCCACTTTTTCTCTCTCTAAAAGAATGAATATTTCATCTCTCTCTAGAAAGCCACGTCCATATCATTTAAACAGGGTTGCTCTCTCTAGAAATTGAAGGTTTTGCTCGATATGTTTAACAACAGTAATTCTTCGAGTCTTCAAAGTGGATGTTCTCTTTGTAACATAGAGTTTCTCTATTTAAATTTAATAGAGTGGTTTTCTGAGTATGCACAGGGAGATATTTTATGACCTTAAAATATTTGCAGAAGAAGGTTTCTGGTAGATGAAGGTTCGTAAAGGACGTCTCTAGCCTATCCATCAAGTTTCTCTCTCTTCTCCTTGCTCCTGCTTATTGAGCTTCTCTTTGCTCATGCTTTCTAGGTGCTTCTCTTCTCAGGTTTCTTCTCTCTTTCTCCTACATTTATAGGAATAAATTGTAGATCTAGAGAGAGAAATCCTGAGAGAAATCAATATAATTAAATTCTGAAATTGTGTAAATTGGGCTTGGGATTTCTTATCGATTTTTTTAAAATTTCATATATTTCATATTTTGAGTTATTTTTCTGCCATTTTCGACTACTCTATGGAGATCAAGAATATGCAAAAAAAAAAATTGCAACGAATCCAAACATACATATCTGTCAAATAAAATTTTCTTCTCATATTTTAATAGACATCCAAACAGTCTATCAATATAATAAAATAAAACGACAATATTTCTAACGTAATAAAAGAAAACGGCGAAGTTCCTCAATTGAGGAGGAAAAAAATTGTATTTTTTTTCAATGTGAATATTTTTTTCTTTGACATCAAACTGGGCCAAAAACATTTAAACAAAATCTAGGTCCAGTTTGGATGTCAAAGAAAAAAATATTCACATTGAAAAAAAATGCAATTTTTTTTCGAGAAACATTATCGTTTTATTTTATTATGTTGGTCCGAGAAACATTATCGTTTTATTTTATTATGTTGGTAAACTGTTTAGATGTCTATTAAAATATGAAAAGAAAAATTTATTTGCCAGATATGTATGTCTAGAAGCGTTGCAATTTTATTTTTTGTGCATATTCTTGTTCTCCATAGAGCAGTCGAAAATGGTAGAAAAATAACTTTAAATATGAAATTTTAAAGAAATCAATTAAGAAATCCCAAACCCAATTTACACAATTTCATTATATTTATTCCTCCATCTCTAGATCTACAGTTTATAAATGTACAAGAGAGAATGAGAAAAACCCTAAGAAGAACCCAGAAAGCAAGGAGAAGTTCAATATTATTATGAGAGATATTATTATGAGAGAGAAACTTGATGGATGGGCAAAAGAGGTCTATTATAAGAGAGAGAATAGGGAGAAGTTAAATATTATCATGAGAGAGAGTAACTTGATGGATGGGCAAAAGATGTCTATTATGAAAGAGAGTAATTTGAGGGGCAAAAAAGGTGAGAAGATCATTTACCAACCTCTGGTTACAACCTCTCCCTCTGCATACTCAGAAAACCCTCCATTAAATTTAGATGGACCATGGAGAAACTCTATGTTACATAAAAAAAATCCACCCGAGGAATCTCAGTTACTCTGGTAATGTTTTGAAATCGTAAAACATCTCCCTCTGCATACTCAAAAACCCTTCTATTAAATTTAGATGGACCATGGAAAAACTTTATGTTATAGAGAAAAACTCTACTCTCAAGACCCGAAGAATCACGGTTAAAACATCTCCTCTTCATAGTCAAAAAACCACTCCATTAAATTTAGATAGAGAAAATCTATGTTACATAGAAAAACTCCACTCTCAAGACCGAAGAATCACGGTTCCTGGTTCCTAGTTCCTAGAGATATCGAGTAAAACCTGAATTTCTACTATTTCTAAAGAAAGTAAGAGAATGGAATCTAGGTGTACAACTTCTCTCCAAAGGGCAACCGCGTCGAAATGATAGGGATAGCTCCTAGTTCCTAGAGATATCGAGTAAAACCCTGAATTTCTACATAGTTCCTGGAGATATCGATATCGAGCAAAACACTGAATTTCTAGAGAGAGTAAGAGAATGAAATCTAGGAGTACAACTTCTCTCCGAAGAGCAACCCCTATCGAAATGATAGGGAGAGCTCTGTGAAATTAGGGGCACGGCTTTCTAGATAGAGAAAGATATAATGGTTCGTGTTTTTAGAGAGAGAACTAGTATTGAGATGAGATCTTTATTAAACTAATAGTTTAATTGGAGAGAAGGAAAGAAATGTGAGACCTGCTTGAGAGTGGGAGAGAGGCTTTTGTAAATGCGACTCAAAGGAATATGAGACTTGCTTGAGAGTGGGAGAGAGGCTTTTGTAAGTGTGACTCAGAGTGGGAAGATTTGGAGAAAGATGCGAAAAGAGAAGCAGAGAGAGGCTTTTGTAAGTGTGACTCAGAGTGAGAAGGCTTTTGTAAGTGTGACTCAGAGTGAGAGGCTTTTGTGAGTGTGACTCAAAGTGAGAAGGTTTGGAGAATGGTGAGAAGAGAGAAGAGAAAAAAAAATCAGTATAGTTGAAGATCAGAGAAGAAAGGTTTGGAAAAAATCACGAAGAGGGAATCCAATAAAAATTTAAGCAGTTTTTAATAAATTTGGCTTAACCTCGTAATCTGTTTTGTTAAAGAATAAAATCTATAAGGTTATACAAACGGTTCCCCGTTGTCATCTCAATCTTTTTTTTTCATGTCATAAAATATTGCAATTTTGAGCTACTCATATCCCCTCTCCGTTTGATTTTACAATGAGTGCAATAGATAGTGACAGAAAAAAGTTCCTCAAATATGTCAACGTAATTTTTTTGTGGGATTTCCAAGGCCATTTGTTCCACAAGAAAGTGTAATGCTTGAGAGAGACGTGCCCATTGCATTTGGATGTATTTTTTTATGATAATATTGATGCCAATTTAAGTAGGGAAGCTCTTTCCCATGGAGCAGATGAACTCTCTAGAAAGAGCTTTCCGCCAAAAAGAAAATATTTCGTCCATAATGTCGAGAATACTCTTCCACATGTAATAACGACCAAAAAAAAAAGAAGAGTGCGTGTATGCTATGTTCTTGTTAGGCTTAGGGAGACATTTTTTTTATTCAAAACTTTGGGAAGCACCTAATACTCACTAGATTATTATATTCACAAGAAAGAATTTGAACTTCTTACTTTTTTTAACACTTGGATCTCACCCTTCAAAGTTTGGGCGGTTTTTATACAATCTGATGCATGATTTTCTTTTAGGCCTGTGGATCACAATTTGGATTTTTTTTTTGGGTTGAAAAGCGTATTGGTTGAAGAGGATCCATCCCCAAAATTTGAAGTCCTAAAATACTCCGAGAAATAAAAACAAACTTGTCAAGGATAAGCTTGATCCTAAGGAATTATTGTTCGACCTCCATTTTGGCAAGGCCGAGGTTTGTATAAGGTTGTCTTCTTATACAGTAGAAGTAAGGCGTACCTATAAAATTTACTGTAGAAGTAAGGCATACCTATAAAATATACTTAGAGATGCTACTTTCGTATCAAAAATCCTACAATGGCTAAAAAAAAATCTCTTTTTAACCTCAGTTATAAAATATAGATTTTAAAAAATAATACACATCGAGTGGATCAATAAACACTTGCAAATCTTGAAAATAGACGGTCCAAATAATTTTTTGTAAAATATACTTTTTTTTGGATTTGGAATTCCTTTTTTTTCTTTATGTCCATTCATCTCTAGGTCGAGATGATCAGTGAGGTTTCTCCCATGCCGGAACACTCTTTAGGTGCACCCAATGGTTTAAAAAATGGATTGATGACCCGGATCGGGCTTCCAAAAAACCGATCCGGATCGGCGAATCGGCGATCCGGATCGGGAATCGGGTGAATCGGTCAGAATAAAGCTTAAAAAAAATTCGAAACAATTATTAAAATTCCTTATAAATATTGTTTTTTAAGAATTCAATAAAAAATGAGGGTACTCCATTAAGAATTTTCATGTTTTTGAATGAATATGCGAATATTGATATGTTCTTTCCCTGCATGAACCGCCATTCAGCATTTAATTTACAGTATTTCGTGCTCATCCCTACACTGTTGCTGTTGGGACTCGATATGTGAATAATATGGCTGGGATAGGGTGGCCTCAGAATCATCATCTCTCTCATTTTCTATTTGAATAATATGGATTAAAAAAAAAAATAACAAATTTTCAAAAAAATCGATCATGGATTAAAAAAAAAATCAAAAATTTTCAAAAAATTCTATCATGAATTACAAAAAAAAATTCGATCATGGATTAAAAAAAAAAATCACAAATTTTCAAAAAATTCAATCATGGATTACATAAAATTCGATCATGGATTACATAAAATTCGATCATGGATTACAAAAAAAAACAAACAAAAAAAAACAAAAAATTCAATCGTGGATTACAAAAAAAGAAAAAAACAGTTCGATCATGGATTACAAAAAATTCAATCATGGATTACAAAAAACTCTATCATGGGTTACAAAAAAAGCAAAAAACAAAAAATTCAATCATGGATTACAAAAAAAAAAACAAACATTTCGATCATGGATTACAAAAAAAAAACAAACATTTCGATCATGTATTACAAAACATTCGATCATGGATTACAAAAAATTCTATCATGGGTTACAAAAAAAAAACAAAAAACAAAAAAATCGATCATGGATTACAAGAAAAGAAAACAAACATTTCGATCATGGATTACAAAAAATTCTATTATGGGTTACAAAAAACCAAAAAATTCGATCATGGATTACAAAAAAACAAAAACAATTCGATCATGGATTACAAAAAAATCGATCAAGTATTACAAAAAAATCTATCATGGATTACAAAAAAAAAAAATAAATAAATAAATAAATTCCGTATGGACTCGCCGATTCACTGTTCGGACTCGCCGATTCCGTACAGTGAATCGGCAATTCACTGTACAAAATCGTCCGGTTCTCTCTAGAACCGGAAGATTTCCGATTTTTTAGGCGATTCGGTCCCCTTTTCACGATTTCCGAGTCGAACCGGGCGAGTCCGGTTCGACTCGGCGTTTTTTAAAACACTGGGTGCACCTTACTTCAACAGCATAGGGTTGCAACCTTATATAAACTTTTTCCTAATTTCTATCTCTTTTGAATTATTTTTTCTCATTCTCAAAAAAATTGACACTAACTACCCTTGTGCATTGACCTAGTAAAATTCGTTTGCTCCTCTATCCCATTGTATCATGATGATGAGTTTTAAAAAAAACGGTCACTGTACATTGATATTCATATCCGATCTTTATTAGAACAACCTCAAATCATGTCAGGAAATGGAAAGGCCACCCTCTAATTGGTTAAGTTGTTCAACACTACTCCATGCTTCAAATCCTACAGCTGAATTACTCAAAATAGATAAGCACCCTCATCAAATGGTTATTACACACTGAATGATGTCCTCATTTGGCACATGGTTTTTTTTTTTTTTTCAATTCCAAGAGATTTTCGTGAGATTTTTAGTCACCAAAGATTGAGAATTTCTGGTTTGGAAAGCTGCATGCAACCTTTTCAGCTTGGTTACTAATTAAGAGGGTTTTCACCCTCCTTTTCTCAGAAGAACCTACTTTCTAACATGACCAGGATCCAGTTTTCCAATTTGGGGATAGAGTAGGAGCGAAATGGCACACTTCAGACCGTGGAACGACACATCTGAGCCCTCAGTTGCAGATATTTGGACTGAAATGTTGCCCAGCAACTGCAGAAAACTCAATTTCTCTAGAAACAGCACAACTCAGCCCTCTGTTGTAGTTATCTGGGCTTGGACTTTGCACCATTCTTTGTGATTTGAAATTTAAGGATAGTATGTGAACAAATTGATGAATTTTGAGCAGAAGTACAACACAACCCACCCCTCCATTGTCGACATTTCAATCGAGACTTCACCCAACAATCGCAGAAAACTCAATTGTTCAAGGAACAGAACACCCAGCCCTCTAATGTTAACATCTAGACTTTGATGATGCCCGACAGCTTCAGGAAACTCAATTGCTCGCCTTGTACACCAACAGTTGCTTTACTCACCAATACATGTATACACCATGTGCAAATACATGCATACTTAAAAATACATATACGCACACCTCCATGCAAACATACACAAACACAATCAATGCATGCAGACTTGCATGTATGGAGGCGTTTCCACAGGCGGCATCTTATTTTCCCATCTCCCTAACACCCTTATTTGCCAACACAAACGATTTCTTAAACTTCATTTTTGAGTATGGTAATGTGCAAACCGACAAAGTGGCTTTGATAATCAAGTCTAAAAGTATTTTTTCTTATTTTCCCATCTCCCTAACACCCTTATGCAAACGCTTTCTTAAACTTCAATTTTGAGTACGGTAATGTGCAAACTGACAATGTGGCTTTGAGAATCAAGTCTAAAGTATTTTTTCTTATGTTAAGGGAGATTCAAGACCCAGGAAGTCAGAAGCCCATCAGCATTCACAAATCCTAGTTCTTTCTTTGTTCAATTAAGGATACAAAAGGTTATAAGAATAGAAGATTCCTAATCTTAATAGGACACATAAAATACATAAACAATGAAAATAAAAACATAGGAAACATGGAGCAAACAAGCGGGCAAAAAGCTAAAACATTTCTTATGAACCACAACAACCTAGTGCTTACAACACACCACCATTCCTCATGTACCGCACCCAACTTGCATGAATTTACTAAATCTCATTTTCCAGGTATTGAATTTGCAAGAAATCACACAGCATAAATAAGTAAAGAAGTTTTTGAAGGGTGTATAACTTTTTCTACGAATGAAACAGCTAGGGCTTTAAGATCGATGTGGAGCTGAATATAAACTCAACCATGTTATCTGTCACAGTGAATTCAAACTTCCATTGCTGAAAGCAAAAAATGGTCGACTGCAATCATGCATTAAAAATAAAATCCTCACCAAATGCAATTACAAAATTGCCAACTTACATTGCAAAATGTGCACATGGAGAAACCATGTAAGAAAAGGACTGCACAAACAAGTATGCGCATTTTATATCGGCACAATGATCAGCAACTCCAGTCAATGTTGCTTGATATTTTTGGTGGGGCTTTAAAGAAATAGAGCCGCTGTACAGTGTTGCTGAGGCATATCTACAAGAGCATAGCACTGAGACAGTGGTCAGAGAAACAAAATGCCACTAAGGCTTCTCAAATTAAGCCTAACAAAAAAATGATGAAAGAATGGATTTAGTGCAAGAACGCTTGTTAAAGAAGACGCCAGATCACTAATCAGAGAGTATATCTTCCAACTCCGGTTCATCTGACTTGAAAAAGATGTCGTAATCTGAATTTGTTCCATTATACTCTCCTTTTTCTCTAAGTGTGACGTCTTCATCAGTGTAGTCCAAATCAGACATCTCTTCTTCATCATCTGCAACTTGCATGTCCACTTCTTGTTCGACACCTTTGCTCATATTTGTTTTTCCACTTTTACTGGTACCTATCTTGCCGAGTCTTTGATTGAAAATCGCCATCTTCTTCGCCTCCGACCGTTCACATATACAAGTTGAAGGGTTCTCATGGAATTCACCCCTACCTGGCCTAACTTCATTAGGTTCTCCCATGAAACCTTTTTGGCTAGTTCGAACCCTCGAGGCAAAGGCCTCCCAGGTCATATTAGCACGGTTTATGAACAAAGAATACAGTTTTCTAGCATTTGGCCGAATTGTACGCTTGTGTCCAAAGTATCTCCTGCAATCAGTAAATGAGCCGAGTAAAAATAAGTCACCAGCTTTTCTATTTACAAAGTATAATACCATCCAATAGGCTATGGAAGTTACTATTGGGCTTATGACTGTCTGATGAAGGAATGGAAAGACCAGAATCACCAAAACAGGTCATGATCCAAATTTGGCCCACTCCCTCGCTATTAATTTTATCATTTCATCGATCTTCACAACATAAATAAACTGTGGTTTCTGGTAGGGGAATACTTCCCTCATGCACTAAGGATCTTTGTCCTTGCAAAACTTAGAAAAAGAGGGGAAGGGAGAAACATTGTACCTACGGCCAGCTAACATTCTAGCCATGTTCCCGTTGTTGTTAGTCACAAAGACATTGCTTTCATCACAAACAATGTAATCGAGGGCAGCCATGCGAGAAGAAAATGATGAAAATGGCATCAACTCCTCTTTGCTGAGCAATCTCTCTTTTGAGTAAAAATTTGGAAAGAACTCTTTTAGAGGAGCTAAAGTATCCTCACCACCATATACTTCACCAGATGCAACATAGATGTGAACATCATTTCCAAAACCCAATGCCCTCAGCATGAGTCCCACCTCTTGCGGAGTGAGGGGGCACTTTCCATGCCTCCTTTCCTTATCTGGGTTTCTTGTCTGCACAAATTTAAATAACACAGAGACCACAAAATAACCAGATGTAGGACAAACACCTAGGAAAATGAAATATAATACAATGGACAATGCAAAAACATAGTCCATAATAGTTATCAATTTACAATGAAATGGAACGTGATGAAAGGAATGTGACCCATCAGACTGGTGATCACTTGTTCTGCCAAGTCGCATTCTCCCTCCATCACCTTCCATTAATACATCGGATAGTGCGGACCCAATGGCCTATGGTTTCCATAGTCCATTGGATACTTTCATCTTAATCCCCATTATACAATAAAGCTCATTGACTTACATGCAAAGTTTTCCACCTCTTGCGTATTGCACCTAATTCTCTCCTTTCCTTTTCACCCCCACCATAATAGCATCCCGAAAAAGCAAGCATATCAGGCTCGAACCTGTAATAGGCATCCGATTATATAAATACCCCAAACTATTCCCACAATATCTGCCTTTACGAAAAACTATATTTCCAAAAAAAAATGACTATCAAATGTGGAACTTTTATATAAGGTCGTATCTTCCACATGAGCCTTTCAACTAATTATTTTGCAAGCAACAAATTAACAGAAGTAAAAATCCTTTCACGATGTGCTCACTCTTCAACTTACCTTAGGTGAAGGGCGATAAACTGTTTGTTTTTCTCCTGCATTCTCTGGACTACAGTGCGACCCATTTCTGAAATTGACTCTGTAAATCTCAGAGCATGATAATTGACTCTACATCTCAACTTCTGCAGGTCACTGTCTAATTTGTTCGCCAGTCTGTAGTCGAACTTAGTGAGTTGAACCGCCTGTATTGACATAAAAAAGAACTAGAATGTCAGCATATATTTCACCATGAAATGCATCCTAGTAAAAAAAGAGTACTCAATGCAAACATGCAATATTCTCCGTGAATTTCAACTTCTTCCAATGGAAAGAAACCACAGGAGATAAATTTATTCACTAGAAATGACATGGAAATTTAGTAACCACGAAAGAAAGAGGTAATTACATAATGACTTAAAGACAAGAAACAAAGGAGAGGGGAGAACTAAAAAGGTCATAAACATCTACAACAGTCAGACTGGCTTTAATAGATTCCATGACAGAAAATAAGTCATAGGCCATATCAAGAAAATGACCTAAATCTCCAACAGCATAGAGCCACAAAAAGAAGCACAAACTAACTGATAAAAATGACAAGGTAACAAGAAGCCAGATAACTTCAACCTGAATCACAGTATATCAGTTATGGCACCAAATGAAAGAAAAGAGTAGAAAAGGTAAAAAGAAACTACACAGAAAACTACTATTCTATGATCTTTTAGTTATTTATGTACTAAATTAGCATAAAATCAAATAAAATATTCTACAACATTCAGATAAACTTTTAGATAACATCTTTTCCTTTTAACACCACACAGATCCATAAAGGAAAAAGGGCAAATTTCACAAATATCCCTAATAATTTTTGGTATATAAAAAATACCCTGTTTTTCATGTATTTGTTGCTTCTGTCCATAGTTTTTGAGATTTTTCAACTTTTTCAAAATACCCTCGGTTCAAAACTTCAAGTTCCGAACGGGCATCATATTGTTCTGGAGCTTCAAGTTATAAACAGGGCCACTTGTATTTTTTTCAGTGATAGACCGGTTCGGAACCTGAAGTTCCATACTGGTTCTATTTTTTGTTCTTTTTTTTGAGTGATATACTGGTTCAGATTTCAGACCCATAAGTTTCGAACAGGCGCGCTAGTTAAGGTTTGAAACAAATTAGGGAGTATAGTGTTCTCCCAGGGAACAAATTGTGAAGTTTGTCCCTCAAATAAATAAACTTATTGAAATTGACTATCCAAATTTTTCTTTTTGAAAATAATCATCTAGGATTCTAAAGAGGATTCCAAAATTTCCCAAAAGAAATTGCATTTTCCAGATGAATGTGTATAGTGCGCAGCTGCAGGAGCACAATATACTAAATAGAGTTAACATAAAGTAGGTGGACTTCCATGCATCTAATGGGTGCATTTGATGAGCTGACATCATCTCATTAAATGCAAATTTCCTTTTTCTAAAATTTTCAGTGCATTTTCCTCCTTCAGGTGCACATTATACACATGGTACCTTGAGCAAATTATTTCTTTTTAAATTTTGAAATCCAATTTAGAATCCCATATGATTATTTTCATAGTGGAAAATTTTGGATTTTCGATCTCAAGAAGTCTTAAATTCAAGGAACTGACTTCATATAGTGCTCCCACAGGAGCACACTATACTCATTGTTTTGGAAGGCTTTACTTTTACATGGTTCAGAAGTTCAGATCTATCACTAAAAGAAAAAATAAATAAAAAATACAAGTAGCAAGTTTCAGAACTTCAACTTCTGAACAGTTCTATCACCTCAAAATAACTGCCAGGTTTTAAACTTGGAAGTTTTGAACCAATATCTGACTAAAAAAAAAGGAAAAGAGAAAAGACCGTGAATCAGAACTTGAGTTCCTTCATGTTCCACACTAGGGGTATTTTGGGTAAATTAGAAAAAAAGTTGAAAAAAGAGGATATGAGCACAAACTATGAAAAATGGGCACATTTTTTAGACATCGCAAATTGTAAGGGATATTTAAAAAAATTTCCCGAAGAGAAAAGGTCCTGTGGACCCATCAGTTATGTTCCATAAATCTGTGCTCTATCATAAGATATGCATTCATTTTCAACGCACTTACATGTTTTTTCAAAAGCACTCACATGTTTTTTCAAAAGCACCGGTAGAACACGATTGTGATAGCACCTTGGAGTGCACTTCCTTGGGACCCGCATTGAATATGGGTTTGCAACTGGCTTTTTACCCGTCATCGGGAGCTGCTTGATGATCCTCACATCATTTGACAGCAAAGATATGAACCAATCCACATCAAAGATTTCGCCAAAATCGCTGCATATGCAAAATTAATCAAAACCATTATAACAGGCATGCTACTACTCCAAATGCTCAAAACCACATGAAACTAAAGACAAACCTAGAATCCTTCCAGAATGACTTCTGATCCAACTTTGGAACAACAAGAGTAGCATTTAATATTCGAGCAGCAACTACTGCATCAGTTATCTGCAGCAATTATGGATCTCTTTCAGTTGGGCAATATTAACTGAATTATATCCATAGCCAGATAACCAAATAAGAAGAATGCAAAATAAACTAGGGTTTATGGCTTCTTCTGGGTTCACAACCAGAAATGGTTTGAAGGTCCCAACACTTCCCCAAAAACATTAAATATTGCATCGAATGTTATTTCATTGCAAAGAGATTAAAAGTTGCCTAAACAAGTCAAGAAATTGAAGAAGATGAATGATGCAGCAAGATGGGTAACCATGTTGAACCAATGCATACATTCCTCAAACATAATTTTGGGAGGTGAACCATCAATAAGTAGATAACATTTTTGTTTTTTTATATATTATTTGCATAACACATAAGCAATGTTGAATTTGAGGAAGTTTACCCATTTTGGGTCACACCTCTCAGCCTAGTCCGTTTATTCTCTTTTATCAGTCCCTCTATGCAGCCCTTTTTACTGGTCTGCTTATGCAGGTCACAGGAAAAGCCAAGATGAGCTAATAAATATTTTCCTCATGACATGCAAAAGGATAGATTCCACCAGGAAAGACAAGGTTGGTGTTTCTAATTAGGAAAGGAGCAAGGAACTAAAACCCACCAAAGATATCTTTGGGTGTCATAAAGTGAATGAGGCCAGAAAAGGAGATGGAGAATACAATTAAGTTTCATGGATGATGAAAGATCGACAAACAAGTAGAACTCATAAAACAATGTTATGAATGTAATCTAGTGCTGATAGATTCAAGTTCCACTATCAAGGGCCAGAAGCATGCATTCCAGAGAGAGCAGGATGCGCAAGGTGGCAATCAACCAAAAGGAGGCACAGGTTCTAGCAGAAGTGTAGGTCCCATGGAAGGTACATGTGCTTGCAGGAAACTTCCTTTACATAGGAGCTAAGGGATAGTGAGGTTATAGGGAAAATATACAAAAAGGCTATTTAACTCCGCCACGGCCGGTCCCAAGCCTGGAGAAAGGAGGAGGCACGTGTTAAGTTGGCAACAAGTGTAAACTTTTTGCCATATATTTTTCTTGAGTCCTGAAACAATGTTATATTATGAAGCAGTGAGAGAGAGTTATTGAGTAACGACTATGACATAAAACGAGTGTATCAAAAAATAAATTTGGTTTTATGCCAAGTAGGTTAACAATTGACATTGTTTTCCTACGTAGACAATTGATTGAGAAGTTTAGAAAGAAGAGAAAAGACCTCCACATGTTATTTATTGATTTAAAGAAAGCATACGACAAGGTACCTAGAGATTCAATTTGGTGGGTATCGGAAAAGAAAGGGTCTCTAGATGTTATATTAACATGGTGAGAGAGATATGTACAAGAGAGCACTAACTAGTGTAAGGACAACTAGTGGAATGACAAGTGAGTCTTCCGTGATAGTAGGCCTAAATCAAGGGTAAGCATTGAGCTCATATATCTGTGTTGATTGTGGACGAGTTAACTAGACATCTACAAGGTGAGGTACCGTAGTATATGTTATTTGCGGATGACCTAGCTTTGCCTTTGATTGATGAGACTAGACATGAAGTCAATGCAAAGTTGGAATTTTGGAGGGATGCTCTAGAATCAAAAGGTTTTAAAATTAGTCGGACTATGACATAATATATGGTATACAAGTTTAGCAATACAAGAGCAGAAACAAGGAATTGTTTAAGAGAGATGGCCCAAAAAGTTCTTAAAAGAGATTATTTTTGATAGCTTGGGTCGATAATCCATGAGAATGTAGAGATTGAGGAAGATATTGTGCATAAGAGCTGGGTGGACGAAGTGGAGATATACTTCCGGAGTCTAATGTGATCGTCGCATACCAATGAAATAGAAGGGGAAACTCTATAAGATGGCTATAAGACCAGCCATGCTTTATGGGATAGAGTGTTGATCAGTCAAGAAACAACATATTCATCGAATGTGTAGCTGAGATTGAGATGAGGATTCTTTTGTTTATAAAGTTAATTTTTGTATTGTTGTGGAGTAACATAATACAGAAGGAGAAATTGGGGCTTATAGGATTGCTCGTTTACAAGAGATGTACTAGATCGTGAGTAAACAAAGGTGCGCCCACTATGGTCCAGAGCAACAAAGGAGATGGACCGGCGGATACTATTGAATTACAGCAAGAGTGAAAGTGGTTCAGAGCAAGAAATGGACCGGCACCTTCCAATGAACAACTGCAACCCAAAAAGTACTCGACTAGACGGGATCTTCTGCTAGAGCCCTAGCTCCGTCTTTTACCAGAAGATCGGCGAGCTCGTCCGACGTCCTCTAAGTATGCTGCCATGAGACGCCCATATCCCTCTAAATGTAAGCAATCTCATCGAAAATAGAGGATAGGTACCACGGAGGTGGTGTGGTCCCAGCTGCCTAGGAAATAATATTTTGCATGTCTCTTTCTACACAAAGTTGTGCTCCCCAAGTACGGTTAAAGCGTTTGATTCCCAACAGCAAAGCCATGGCTTCAGCGAACTGAGAATCTTCATGGCCTAAGTGCTTGGAATAAGTTAACAAGATGTTGCGTTGATGGTCGAGGAAAACTCCACCAGCTCCTGCTGAGATTGGGTTCCATCAAAGTTAAGTTTGATGGTGCCTTCTGGAGGGGCCAACCAGTTGTTGGGTCTTTGGGTCTTTTGTGGTTGGAGATGGAGAATGTTTTCCCGTTGGAGATGGGAAGGTGTTAGCCAGTATCCCAGAGAAGGCCCTATGGTTGGAGGCCCAAAAGATTACTAAAGAAGTAATCTTGTGGAAGAGAGCTAGAACTTCTTTTTTGCGACCTTGGAAGATTCTGGCATTCCTTTCTAACCAAATAACCCATAAAATTGCTGCAACAACAGCCTTCCATAAGATTCTTCCAGCCTTCGGCCAATGATAGCATTCAGATGTTTTTAGGTGGATATTGAGATGGATGAGTGGCAAGACAAGAAAGGATACCATTCAGACGCATCAGAGGGAACTTAGGCGATAAGGGAAAGTAGATTTAGGTGGATTTGCCATGCTCAGGGTCGACCTAAAACAACACTGGTCAAGAGGGACAATTTGGTTCAAGTGGAAGGCTCTAGAAGGGTAAAAGGTAGGCCCCAAAGGACATGGATGGAAGTAGTAAGAAGAGATATGATGATCTATGGTCGGACTGAGGTGGTGACCCTTGATAGAGTGGAATGGGGGAATAGGATTCATATAGCTGATCCCAAATAGTTGGGATAACGCTGAGATAGTGATGATGATGATGATACAATAAGACTTTATTTTTTGTACAAGAAGGTTACAATCTTCCTTAGCCATCACATGTAAATTCCCGAGGAAGCAGTGTGCCATTGATCAACCTTGATACTTGAGATTTTGTTTTCCCTTACATTGCATAAAACAATGACTCAAATATACCAGTCTGAGGTAATATTCAGAATTAGAACAACATGATTCATCACAATAGAAGAGGTGGGAAAGGGCTCTAAACAACCACTTTAGATGGTTTAATTTGCTACTCACACTGTGAGCCCCTGGTTAATATCAATGTTGTGAAGATCAGATGCACTGAGAGATGAGAAAAGAAGAATATGTCAATCATATGTAATCCATAATGGATCATGGTTCTTAGAACTATGGAGTATGAATTATCATTGGCATTTTAAATTTCCAAGGATCACATTCAAATTGCTAGATGGTGTAGTTTAAGATGCCTGATGAGTAAAAACAACCCAGATTCTAGACAGTTACTTGATGAAGCAAACAACCACAAAAACTTCAGCATTGGCTTTTGAACAAAAGCCAACCATCATCTGCTTTGGACAGTGTGCAACACACAATATGTAGCTTTAAGAATTAAAGAGACGAGTAAAGAAAAACAATCTGCGAAAGATTGTCTATGAACAATCTTTCACTTTCATCTTAGACACCATGAGGAAATTCATAATGAGGAGACCCACCATAGAGATCAATTATTTCGTTATTGAATATGAATAGTTCGTAACCATAGTTATGGGGCAGCTAGCTTAACATAAAATAATTTGTTTCCAAGATTAGGTCAGAGTTCAAAAGTCTCCAGATCTGCATCAATGAGGGATGTAGGGGTGGGACTTTTAGGGTAAAAGTTAGCAAGTGATAAGAGCCGTGGTTCTCTTTTTAAGGTGCTTAGACTCATATACTAGGATAAGAAGCTGGGAGTCAATTCTCTTTCTGATGTAATGGACCGTGGGAAGCAAGAAGTCCAAGCGAAGGGTATATTCAACAAAAGAATACGAGAAATAATTGATTATCAGGGGAACTAAAAAATACACCATGACATCATTTGAATATGTACATATTTCGAATTGTTAAATTTTTGAGAGAGAAGTTTGTTGAAACTTATAATTTTAAATTTAACTTTATTACATGCCATGTTAATGTGCTTTTGTTAATCTTTCCTACCAACACTATCCTAGCCAAACTGCTCGCGTAAAGCTAGTGCGGAGACTCAAAAGTTGCCTTGCGGGCTGGAGCGAGAATTTGTAAGCCAAAGATAATACTTTTTAATCTATGATTTTACTAAGTATTATCTGGAATTAATTTCTGATTCAGAGATCAATTGGAAGAATATGCCAAGAAAAATCTAGTGCCTACTAGGATTAAAGGGAATGATATATAATAATTAGTCAACCAGGCAATATTTTGACATATTACATGAGACCAATGGGCATTGTAGAGTGCAGACTCCACACCTTAGCAATTCCAATAACTAGTGGGGGTTCATCTTGCCAAATTGATTGGTGACTAAGCGAGTCTCTTCATCCAAGGGGACCATACTGAGTCCTAAGAGGCCAAGCCTAGTTTTGAGTTTTAAGCCTTGACCTCCAAATATGTAGGTGCATGAGATCAACTAGTCAAATTGTTGCTTGTCTCATGTATGAACTCAGAGGTCGGATCTAATGCAAAAAGCAACTAATTTTAAGTTTTCCTCATCATAAGGGCATCTCAACCTCTTGATGCAACCCTCAGGTATGCATGGCTTAAAGCTCAAATTCCTACATTCGGTTGTGCTCTCCTTATTATTTGAATGCTGATGAATATTCAAGTCATGCTTCAATTTCTTTCATGAAGAGAAGGTACTAAACTTGTTTGGAAATTCGTTTCGGGCTCTTATGGAAGGTCAACACTAATTTAATATGGGGCTTTACAAGCACAAAAATGGAGATCTACCAATCATAAATTTGTTGTTAAGACATTTGACTCATTTTAGATGAAAAAAGATTGAGGGGTTGATAACATATTCAAATATTTCACAACAAATTGGAAAGGCTAAGTTGAAGCATGGAAATTCCATTCAATTATGCAGTCAGTCATGCAAAGTTGAAGACAAAGGGGGTTCCTCAGAAATCTTGGTAATAGATCAGTCTGTGCCAAAAATGGACACATTCTACCATTTATAACATAATCCTTATCAATAATACACAAAACAAGAAATGCCGCACTTGAAGGCAACTGCGTCCGTAGCCCTCATTTCTCACACTCATCTGTCAAAACCTCCTGTTAAACCTAACAGCTCCATTTCCAAGCTTCCTACCAAAAATCTACCCCTCCAACAGACAACAGTTTACCTATCCTCAGCAGCTAAAACTTTACTTGATATGTACCCACTGAATCTCCACATTAGAGAAGAGCATGACGGACGTCATCATACATAAAGCATGCGGTCTTTAGGAACTGCATGGGAATTCAGAGCTCCCAGCCCACCATCTCATAGGCATCCTTTCAGCCCAAAAAAGAAAATATAATCCACTGAAGAGCACTGCAAAAGCCTTTCAGAAAGACTAAAGAAATCCAACAAAGACGCATGTCCAGCTATGTATTACAAATGTGATTACATATCACAACTGTCATACTCTTTACGTGATTTACAAAGCTTTCCGAATTGGCAAGGATAAAACGTGATACAAGAAGCCTACAATTTCTTGGAGGGCAACCTTGGAGCAAATTTCGTGAAAACTACAGAAATTTATTATACAACAGATGAAAGATGTAAAGAAAGTATAAAATCGGTGAAAATAGTTCATTATCAAACACAAAATTAAGATACAATAATGCAAAGATAAAGTGGTTCAGCACATCAACAAAGGATGTGAAATAGAACTCCTTAAGTTGCTTCTATATTAATTTATCAAATTATCAAGTATTCTTTACCAAGTTTAGAAGCCACAGCTAATAATCTTGCTGCAAGAATATCATTGTCATTATTTCACACTTAAATTGAGATGAAGGAAAAACGCATCCTTGACAATAAGATAGCATCCTAAGGGTAAATTGACTCACTCCTGTCCGTTGTTGATTTAAGCCTCCACTAGTCGCAATCAGTAAGTAACGATTTGGACGTGTGTTCGCTTCAACAGCTGTAAGTTGAAGCATGCATAAGAAAAACAGACAAAGCATCTAAAATCACTTCATACAAATAGTTTACAGCATACATTGCCTGAGAAAATCGATAAAACTAATAATCATATATCAACAACAAGGAGCTACAGGAGAAGCAAGTCCTCATCCAAAATCCAGCGTTTACTTATTGAATTTCCCATCACAGATAACCTAAAACTCAATTACCAAAATAATAAAGAATAACTATAAAAACTTCAAAAAAAAAATAAAGAATAACTGTACAGGATTAATTATGCAATACAAACCAACATGATTTGAAAACTCAAATAATCTTTTTGCCTTGGCACAACATATAATACAAATGAGTATATTTAGTTGAGAGAGCATGCTAGACAGCATATTTACTATTTTGGTACATTCACATTATACTTCCGTCCTATCTTACCCAACAGGAAACAGTATAGGAAGTAATGTAGAGAACATTGGGAATGGCCAATGATGGACCCAAAATTTTAAAAAACCTAAACAAAAAAAAAAGGGATGGCCAATTTGGGTTCCTTGCTTCAACGCAAATGAGGTTCTATTTTCCAATTGCTTGCAAGAGCTGTATAGATGTTATATTGAGAAGAATTATTGATTCGTGTAGGGGACCCCAAATAGTTGGGATAAGGCTCAAATGATGATGATCATCATCATATTTTTCAACATTTATACGACATCGCCTTAAGGGAATTTTTAGCACTCTGTCTAGGGCTTGATTAGTTTACCTGAACTGCAGTTTAATTCCCTTCTTATGTATTGTAGCGTGTGTGTGTGTGTGTGTGTGTGTATATATATATATATATATACACACGATGCCAAAACCTCTTTAAAGGATTGCTTTTGCTATAAACCATGTGGCAAATATTCAGCGTTAAATCGAAAGTGTTGTTCTCCATAGTTCTGTGAAGCTCAGGCTTTCAGTATAGATCCTCATATCAGAAAGGTCCTTAATCAGTTGCTTTCCCAAAGGTTTATACTTTACCTTCAATTAGTGTACTTCATTTATATTTCAGATTTGCAATTGGGGACTTAAGATATAGAAAGAAATCACTAGATCATCTTCTCTTCTTGTTCGAATGTTTAGATCCAAGCAAAAAATATTAAGAAGAAAATGACTATTAAAAACCAATGTCCCCACCTATCTAGAAATCGCCGTTTGCTCTAATATTTGGTGGTCAAGTATGTCTGCATCCAATTAGATTTTTCTACTCCTTTTTGGAATTTTGAACAAACCACAAATAGCTGTGAATTTTTTAAAAATTGAAGGTATATAGTCCTTAATCTTTCAAGTTTTGAATAGAGCCCATATTTTGGGTGGTCCAAAATAGAAGTCCAGGTCTGCGTGACCCCTCTCCCAAGATTGAACTAATTTAAATTTGGAAATCATAGATTCAAAATATTTTTTCATTCTAAATGTTGAACTTTTCAAGATTTTATAAAGGAAAATTGTTTCATGCAGCGGGGACCGCATTTCTACATTTGCGGTCCCAGAGGTATAAAGCATCCATCTTAAAGATGGATGCACATAGGTGGTCCATCTAAAAACAATTGAAACTAACAGTTCAAATGTTTTCTTAATAGAATTATAACAAATTTTTAATTTTCAAAATTCATTTATTTTTTCATATTCATGATCTTCATGTTAGAGATTACATGTCCTTAAAAATTAGGTCCAACAATCCATCTCAAAAATAGATTTTAATGAGGTGACTCATTTCTACGCAGACTCATAGAAATTGTGTCCTTTTATACATATTACTAAAACTTGTTTAAAAATTCAAACTCAGACCTAGCAACTTAGTTTTATTGGGGTTTTCATGGTATTGAGCATGTTGCTGATAAGTGACCATAACAACTGACAGTAACAGTGCCCCAGTTATCTTCATTATGTATTATGGAACCATAATCATTTTTTGTTTTCAAGAGATTTATTTTTTTATTAAATAAAAAGGACATACATATTATGATTGAATGGTAAGAACTATAATATTTGGTCAGATTGGTTATAAAATATACACAGTGAAGCATGTAGACACAATTGTCAAGCTCAACTAAAATGACAAATTGCTTATAAAATGGGGCGTTTGGTTGGACACAATCTGACTCATTACAATTTTAGGGTGGGCATGGAAACACTTGAAGAAAGTATAGCAACAAATTAAATCAGCCTGTTTATCAACTTGAACAAAGTTAACAGGAATCTCTCAAGGACACTAACCATTTGATAATTTATCCTCAGTTAATATCATTTGTGGGATCCATAGGAAATAAAGAGTCCTGTTTCTCCAAAAGAGGCTGTCTTTGTGATAGTGACTTGTAACAAAAGGGCCAAATTGCTTCATATGCATATCGCCCTCAGAACAGAGCCACAACATATCCACAACTGTCAAATCAACAATTTGTCTCTTTTATCAAATGAGTAAACGCTTGCAGAAGTACTATAAGTAGTAGATATTCGACTATCAACTACAGCCATTCGACTATCAACTACAGCCACACATAATGCTTAGACTTCTTCAATTGCGAGTGTATTAGCTGATCCTATCCTTTATCGATTCACGCGATTCATACTTGCACATTTCATTCAGATCAACTTGTCACCAAAATTATGCATCATTGGCCAAGGACCTGCTATGGCACTATACAACTTCCAAATGAAATTACAATAGCACCCTCCCTACGTATGTGTAACAAACCTCATATTTTTCCACTTTGATTGTAATCAAAGAATTTGTGTTTGCCTAACTTAGACAAACCTATGGAAGAATAGTGTTACGATCACCTCCATCAAAATAGAATTGGCAGTTCAAAAAAAAAATTCATTTGATTCAAATTGCATGATTCAAGAGATTTCTGCATCCAGCTCGGATGTTATTACTGCTATTTCCATCATTCTCCTCCCAAACACTAGTTCTTTCACCTATTAATATTCGTACCCCTCCAAAACCATGTAAGTTTCCCACATATTCAAACATTTGCATACATTCTTTAAGTATATGTTAGGTAAGCAACCACTTCAGGAAAAGCCCATATACTTGATCATCCTATGACAAATCTTTACCAACTCTTTAACCCCAGGGCTCTTCAAATCTAAAAGGTGAACGCTACTAAATGCTTGGTTTGATCTCCACATAAGGGTCAATGATCCGATATAAAAGTAGGTCAATTTCTCTCTTCTTTTTTTCTTTTTTTTCTTTTTTTTTTTTTTGTTTGTTTATGATAGATGCTCTTAAACTCTTGTATCAGTTTAGGTGCACTTACAGTCAAATGTCTAAGAAGTTCTCCTCCCAATCAGTAGATGAAGAGCCAATCACCTATTACCGTCAACAAATTGGTAGGATTGATGGCACATGCAAGCCTCATTTTGGAAGTAAAATCCAGTTCAAGACACTACCACCCTCTTTTTCAACCTAGTTATATTGGAAATCGCCACCCAGACATCATGTCTTATCCAGCTAAACAGCCATTAACAAAGACCACAACCACATAGGTAGCATAAACTGGCATCCATTTCCTCTGTCCTATACAACCATGAACTACCATCAACAACCACATAAACACCCCCAGGACGTCTCATTTTTAAAGACACCAATTGCCACTGACTCGCTGTTCATCCTCATTATCAACCTCTTCCTCTTCAACAAAACAAAATGGTGCATAACACTTAGCTGGAATGGAGACTTAGTGAGCTATAAAAATAATGTTCCAGACAGGAAATGAAGTGATCACAAGTACCAAAATCTTAAAAGCTTCTAGAGAAATACTAGGTATTAGTCCAAATCAAATAATTTAATTTCAGCATTAAATAGTATCACTCAACACGTCCATGTCATCCATCTCCATCGAGTCTTTTGGCATCCAAATCATCTCAACAATTCCAACAAACTTGAACAGTGCAGTCCAAACTATAATTGGCACATGAATCCAATAATGGCAGAATCCCTACAAACCCAATCAATTATTAATTTTCCTATCCGCTGACCTAAATAAATCCAGAAACTAGAAATCAAGTATGCATTTCAAGTGAGAAAAATGCGGTATATGTATAAATTTATTAAAAAATGGGAAATGAAATGAGAAAAATATGAGAAGAGGTAATATTTACATGAAAATTTATTACTCGAACTGCTGCATCCATAGTAAAACTTCGAGAGACTCGAAACCCAGAGATCGTTCTTCCTGCTATGACCTCCACTCTACAGCAACAAACAAGGAAGTTTAAATCAGTTGAGATTAGGAGATGGCAGTCTTCTAATTCAATCAAAACAAAATAGAGAATAGAACAAAGAAAACAAAATTATCAAACAAGGAAACAAAATTAATAATTTAAAATTGAGAAAAATGGTAAAGCATGAAGGAAATCAAAGAGCCGATAAAACCAATGGTGGTGACACAGGGGCTTACTGGAACAAGACCCGATTTATCCTCCACAGCATTTGAGGGGAATACATTATTTCTCGCCTGAAATGCCAAAAGCAAATATGAATAAGAAAGGTGGTCTTTTTTTGGGGGGGTTGAGGGGAGGAGAGAGAGAGAGAGAGAGAGAGAGAGGGATTGTGAATTACCAGAGAGTTCTGGAGAGAAGATGAATGGGGAAGTCGTTCCAGATTGATGAAACCAGCAAAGAGAGAGAAGAGAACCAACATGATGAGAACAAGGACACAGAGGAAAGACAGAGTAGGGATGGCGGGCATAACAACAGCTCGAACGCTAGGGCGACGCCTCTGAGACCAAGGTGCGTGCGCCATTACAACTTGCTCAGCTCCTCTGCAAAAGCTCTCTCTCTCACACACACATAGGAAAGCTATGGCATCAACGCCACGGCCCCATCACTCTCTCCACCGGCTTCTGCAAAAAGCAGAAATCACCGCCATTGCCCCCCTTAACACGATAAACCTCTCTTATCAACCACCCCAGATCCACCATTTTTTTCCTCGAAGAAGCCGCAAAATACAGTATGTTAATGCTATAAGATTATAAACAACTCTTAATTCAGGAGACCGAAGGCATCCAAAATGGCTCTCTCTCTCACCTGAGCGATTCTCTCTCTATCACCTGAGCAATTCTCTCTTTCTCTCTAACATGAGCAATTCTCTCTAACACATGAGCATTCTCCCTATCTCTCTCTAACAACTGAGCGATTTGATAAGCTCCATTTCTCTCTCTTCGTCTTTCAATTTTATAAACTTCTCCTCCAGCTCGAGTTAATAAGCCGTTCCGCTTTCTCTCTCTTCTGCCTCAATTTTATACGATCTCTTCCACGTTGTAAGCAGCCACTTTCTCTCTCTTCCCTTCTCTCTCGCTCGGTTTTATAAGCGCTGTCTCACTCCCGCGATTTTTTATTTTCTCTCTCTCTAACTTGTTGCTTAATCAACTGATGTTGTCAACGCCTATCTCGCATGGCTTGAAATTCCGTATCGATTTTGTTGTTGGAAACAATCACTAGGAGAGAGAATGACATAATTACTCTCGCTCTTTTATAAAATTACAAAAGTGGGACAAGCTTAAGCTTAATTCTGCCAATTAATATAAATAAAAAATTATATTAATATTGTTTTTTTTTTTCAATCAAATTTCTTTTAAAATCGGTGCGAGAACCAGCACCAGTACAAACCTGAACCACATACATTTGAATTTGAAATTATTGAATGGAAAAGCACGTGAACATCAGCAATTTTATAGCTATTTATTAGGGATGGCACCGGGTCCAATTCAGCTGGACTCGGATCCGGACTGGAATAGTATTAAGGTCCCAATTTTTCAGATCCAAAATTTAAACACATACCCAAACCCAAGGTCGGGTCTACCTATCGGGTCTCGAGTCTGATCGGGTCCATTACCACCCTTACTACTTATTACTAAATTTGAAGAGGCACATACACTTGAATTGATAATAATAATACCTTATAAAATGAGGATATATTGTTTTTTTTATTCGTTGAACTTTGATATATTATTGTTGAAAAATTACAAATTTACATAGTGTTAATTATTTTGATTGCTTACAAAAAGATCATTTATTTTTTTATACATGGAGGTCACAATCATTATTGTCTTTTGAATTTCAAAATCAATAATTGTAAAAGTGTCATTGAATAAACATAAAGTTTCAAAAAAAAAAAAAAAATCTCGGACTTTGTAACGTAACTCAAACCATCCAATTTAACATCTAATGAGTGGAAATGATTGTGACCTCCATGTATAAAAGATAAACGGTCTCTTTATAGACAATCTAATTATAAAATCCACATTGAATAACAAAATGATAATATTTTTTGTTGTACTCACTTCGACTAGCATGCTTTCTTAGGCTTTCTCGACTAGATTTTCCAGTGTAAACCATGACTTTCTTCTACCTTTCTTTCGTATGACATACGACTAAGATCCAGGTTTCAAAAATTGTAATCGGGCATTGAATCGCTGAGGGACTCATTCATTATCAACATATCAAGTTAAAACGATTCTTAAGTTAGATCATTACACAAAAAGAGCCTAGGCTTAATTGGTTAGCCACGAATGACAACGCTATGTTCTAAGCTCAACTCTGATCAAGATTAAGGGCCCTCTCCCCATTGATACACCAAAAAAAAAACATTTCATTATACAATGCCAAAAAAAAAAAAGGATAAGAAATTGGGCTATTTTGAGATTATTCAAAGTTCAAACCAGAACTGCCTACCCGCTGAGTTGGAGCTGACTCTGACGATTCCCAAGTTCAAAAGCCAGGATTAATGACGTGTGGAATCGTTAGGTTTCGTGAGAGGGAAGCGTATTTTGGCCATGGGAGACAAAGAAAAACCAACATCATCATCTACATGATTCTCATTCATTTTCTTTAGGGAAAAGTTTATATAAGATCGAGGCCCCAAATAATCAAATTAAGACGCACCTAAAGAATTCACTAGAAGAGATTGCATCAATGTTGAAAAACCCTTAAATCAATCATCTCAATCTCGAGATGTATAGATGTGAAAAAAAATAGATTTCAAGTTTGAAAGATAGTGCATTTTGTAATGCATTATCTAGGCCGTCAATTTTCAATATTTTCAAGTGTTTTTAGATTTTTTCGACCTATACTATTTTTGAAACTTTGAATTTTATAGTTAGAGATGAAAAATAAATTTTTAGGCCATCACAAAGATTTTTGCCACTAAAAAATCATCTTTAAATACTTTAGATGTGCGCCTTTTTTTTTATTGTTTAGGGCCTCAGCCTTATACAAGGCTCACCCTTTTCTCTATCACCATTTATATGCAACTACCTTGAGGATCAACTTAGAAGAGACCGTAACCCTGTCATTGTTGCTATAAAATAGAAAATGTCAACCAACCAACAGTTCTCTTAATTATTTAATCTCAATTTGTTTAGTTGGATTAGGTGTGCCAGATTAGGACACTTAATATGTGTTCATGTTTGCCCCTTTGTTATAGAAATTGATCAAAATCCTTCTTTACCCCATGTGCAATTATGCAGTATCATTTTTCCACAGCATTAACCATGAAAGAGAATGTTGGTTGATATCTAGTAGTCAAAAAGGGTAAAGATAAGATTATGCAAGTACAAAACATACCTTATTTTTTCCTCATTGGTTTTGTTCTTTTATTTCTCTTCTTAATCTCATAGGGTACACCAAAAAAGGCAATTTCACTTGCCTAGGATAGTCATTGAAAACAAATTGTTATTTATTGCATGCTATTAGTTATGCCAAAAGATTTTCTACTCATGTCAGAGTATACTATCTATATACTCCCTCGGGCAAAGTACATGCTAAGGATACTTTTTGGATCTCAAATTTCTGGGATATAACTTCGACATCCCATAGAATAATTTCATAAAAAATTATTTCCAAAATAAACTCATATGTACTAGAAAAAAAAACTTACGCCTTAAGATTGAATAGAGACTATATAATTTTCGAAGAGCCAGATCTAAGTGTCACAATCCGCAAAATTAAAAATTTTTATTTAAGAAATATCCATCTAGTAATTATTATGTGGTTCCCAAAATTTGAGATTAAAAAACTTAACTTAAATAAGTGTTCTGAGCAAATACAGCAGCATAGTATATGTGCTCATTAATTGTTTAATGCTATTCTAGATAGGAACTGGGGACGTGCAATCACTTCCCAAGTAATATTTTAGGAAGGATCCACATTGGAAGCACCATTTTTATACGTATTCCAAATCAGAGGCAGGACTTATTTTCTCCTCTTTTACTTTTTCTTTTTCTTTTTGTCCTTTTACCCTTTTCATTTTGTTTGGATTTGACCTTTTCCTGTTCACGTAATATTTCTATTGATGAGATTTAATATGGGTGGTGACTTCGTGTTATGAAGTGGTGGATCAAATAAATCAAAAGTGAACAAATCAAATACAATACTTTTTTTTGTAGTTAGCTTGTAGTTGTAAACTTCCTTAGATCATGACAATATTATTTTGCAAAACAGTACTAGATCCATTAGATAGTGTCATATTAACCTGATGTAAAGGAATGCTATTAGATAGTGTAATAAGTGAGTCTGAGCTTAAAAACTTATTCAACAAATTTTTTAAAATCCGACTAGAAGAACAGGCGACCGAAACTTTGCCCGGTTTGATGCAAGTACTGAACCGGGATTTACATCGATGCTCAAAATCGGCATTTGACCGGTTGAATTATTTCAATTGCTAGTTATGCCGGTTCTACTAGATCAACCCGTATGGAAAGCTGAGCTTAAATTCCATCTCTTTTTCAAATTTATCACAAATTTTTTACAAGATTACGTTCTTTCATTCTTCTTTTTTTTTTCATGTAAAAAATTGTGATATTAAAGAAACTATATATTAATTAAAAAAAGTCAAAATTGTAAAAAAAATAACTTTTTTTATTGTACTCTCTCTCTCCACCCCCTGGTGTTTGTGCAGATTCCCTAGGTAAATGTTTAGAAAAATATATTTAAGTAGTTAACGTTATAGTTAAATAAAATATGATGTTTAATTAAATAAAATGCAATGCTTAATTATTTACAATATTTTATATAAAACTTTAAAATGAAATGTTTAATTATTCAAGTTAGTTTAAAAAATTTTGCTATAATGTTTTTTGAAAAAGAACTTATTCCACTATTTTTTTCATTTGTTACCTTGCATTTTTCTAATTCTAAATGAATTTTTAAAAATTTTGGTAAATTTTCTAAACTTTTTATATTGAAAAAGTTTGGCATGTCGACGATTGGACTGATTTTCATTGGACCAACCCCTTGACCAGTTGAGGCACTGGTGCAATCCTGATATCAGTGGTTTTAGATGTTAAGGTCTAAATATTATGTTCGGGACCGTTTAGATGTCAAAGACATAACTCAATAATATGGTATCGCCATTTTTCAGTGCAAGAAGATCACAATCATCTATCTCTTTTATGTGAAATCTGACGGCTAAGGGTGTGTCACTAAGTTTGATAAAATTTCCTTTCAGTGGCCATTGAGTCACTTTACTTTTTACATTGAACAATGAAATTTGTGGAATGTGAAAGAAAGACCTATGTAATCTTTTACCACGTAATACATTTTTATTTTATTTTATTTTTTTACCCCTTTTTTTTGGCAAAAGATCCCTTACAGGTGGTATTTATTATAATAAGATAAATTTCAAAATAAAATCAACATAACAATAAAACCAATATCTAAACAACTTGATGCCATTGAAACAATTATGTACTATGCTTGAAAATAAAATATAAGATTGCAAGAAAAAAAAAAAGTGCCGGAGATTACCTCAACCAGGCTTATTACACCCCACACCGAGTCACCACCATCCGATGGCGTGGGATCAACAGTCTAGCTTTAATCTCGAACCGAGAAAGCAAATTTCGCCCCAGCCACAGCAATGAAACATGAACCCCGTTGATCACATACTCAAACCCTATATGAATTCTCTTAGCAACCTAGTTTGAGAGAGATGGATTCTCTTTTTGCTAAACCCTAAAACCCTTAGTTGTAATCTCATATTTAAGATATAGGAGAGAAGAACTCCATAACCTAAACCCTTAGGTTCTTTCACAATGTGAGAGAGCAATCAAACATGAGAGAGTGGTGCGTGCCCCCTTTTTGGGATATGAGAGAGAAAGATGAGAATTAGGTACAAGAGATAAGATGTAGAGATTTTTGGGTAGAGACAATCCCTTTTTACAGGATTCAATAAGATTAAGGTTTCTTAGGGTTTTCTTTAGCTTGTCTCTTCTTGTGAAATTGAACATAAACCGTCAATCAATGGTGACTTGTGGGATGAGAGATCTGAGCCATCCATTCCATAGAAGGGTCATCAACATTATGAAAGGTGCATGAACACTTTCCTAAACTATTTTTCCGTCAATATATTTAAATAAAATAAATATCATGCATTCTATAAAATTGCACGATCCATGTCACATTTTTCATAAGGATATGCCAAATAATATCAAGTAGATAAATACTACGAAATATAAATAAGATAAAATCCATATCAATTCAAATTGACCATATCTCTTTAAAACAAACTTGCTGCAAAATAAATAAAGCCATGGCCAATATATCCCTTCCAAGATTTGACCACATGCCATAAATCAAACTAACATTATCTTAAAAGCAAACAAGAGAATCCAAAGAGGGTGGGGCGCCACCTTTTGTGGCACATGTGGGCCCCACCCACATGCCACATGGTGGGCCCATGCCCATTATGGGCCCCCATGAAATATTATAAATAAAATATTATTTTAAAAATTGAATAAAAAAATTTAAAATATATATTTGAATTTTTATAACTTTGTAAGAACAATAACTGTATTTTTATAAGTCCAAAATTCACAAATAAATATTGAGAGATTCATAAAAATTCAAATAATAAAACTAAAATCATTTCAATAATAAAATGAACACAAGTAAATTAATATGATGGAAAAAGGATTTATATGGTTTTAGGAATCCAATATGTAATAACATGGTACTACACCTTCAACTGTGGACTACAGACCACACTAGCTTTATCGAACCGACCCAGTGTTTCCCATGACCCACAGTCTAAGTAATGCTCATTAGTGGGTCACCAAAGTCAGGTCGATGAATCAAGGGGTCGCAATCCCAATCTGTGGATTACAGGTCCTCCCCTAGATAGGCGTTAAGGTCACCATGACCTGATGCGATTACAGCTCTATGGCACATAAGGGTATCTCTCGCACATGTATACGCTTCACCCAAAGGTGGATATCTGGCTTTCTCAAACAATCTATCAATATACATGTCGTGTGATGGAACATGGATAAGGTTTTAGCCGCCGTCTCAGTAGGCCACCATCGCACACAAGGGCCACATAGTCCCTCGGCTCACTCATTCGAGCATGTTCTCCGACCTCATCCAAGGCTAACCCATAAACCCTCATCGGTTTCTTCTTCATACCCAGGTAACATGGGTTTTCTCCAATCGACTGGCCTATACCGTTAAGCACAGATCAGTATCAACAAATTATCGTTTACTTAGTATGGTCCACGAGGGACCACATTCCCATCGAGTACATGTTCCACTATATCATTTCATTTTACAAGCACTCATAAGGCCTTTAAAGGCCACATAAACCCAACATATATCACTTGGCTTTTGAAGGCCTTACATTCTCACTTTCTATCATTCCCATCTCTCTCTCCCAATTACAATCTCTCTCAAGCATATTTATTTATTCTATCAATACATTAATCATGGCTTCCGCCATCAATTCTTTCACAAAAGGATTTATAGAGGCAACACATTTTTCTCTTTGTTGCTCGAATCTCATCTAAAAAATGGTTGTAGCTCATCTTTCATATCGCATCGCGAATCATGGACTTGTTGTCGCAAAAAACCATCATGTACTCTCATCACATAGAGTCATATGTTCATAGGCTCAAAAGAGTTCTTCAAATATGCTGCTCCCTTTTGTAGCCATACAACAAGCACTAAACATTTAGGTTTTATGGGTGAACAACATTATAGTCGGTTGTTGCATTTGGCATGTCAAATACTAGCAGGTGCTCTCACTGGAATATTTAATTTATCTGGATCTCGATCTTTCTCAATCTTACCTCATTCCTCAGGTGATAAAAACATGACTTGATATGCTTGGAGTTCTTATGGAATCGTGGCTCCTTTGACACGCATATCGTCACCGTGCTGTCGCATAAAATTCTTACTGCCTCACAACGCACAAGGTAAAAGTCAAGTCGATTAAGAAATTTCTTAATCCATACGGCCTCCTCGATCACCAAACAACACGCCACGTACTCTGCCTTCATGGTGGACAATTTCGTCATATCGTGTTTCTTCGATTTCCAATGAACTGCATCCCCTCCAAGCATGAACACATATCCAAATATATACTTCGCATCATCTAGATCTGTGAGATAGCTTGCACCTGTATATCTAAATATCCAAGCAGCTAAAAAAACGTGGGGCCGTAGCAGCTCCCACTCAATTATTGCACATATAACATATACATGCTCAACATTCTTATGCATATATCATGAGGTAGTATATCAAGTCTCATGCAATATGTAATTCCATACCCGTTGGTTTCACAATATGCGAAAACCATCATAAACCACAAAAGTTCAACCAAACAAGACTTCTTGGTAGTAAATTCATACAAATCAAGTTATCTAATCAACACAACATGTGTTAGGGAAACCCAGCATGATGGCATTCCTACAACATTCCCTATGGCTCAAAGTCTTATGTAAATGAGGATTCTAAATAATTAGAAACATGGGTCAAAGCATATAGGTATTTAAAAAAAAAATACATGATAGTTTTTCTCCCACATTTATAAATACCTTCAAAACACAATGCTTTTATTTTTTATTTTAAAAAAAAATGACTTGGTGTGTATATATATATATATGCATCCACAAACAATAGTTATATAATAGTATGACAGTTTAAAATGATTTTCATAAATACTTAATAGACTTTGCAAGACTATATGTTTTTCTCAAAACCATATTCATAGACTTAGGTTTTTTTTTTCAAATCATCCAATTTAATTTTAAAATACATGCTTAGCCTTCATAAATCATTTTACCGCCTTCACCTTTAATTTCCCACCAAGATCAGTTCATGGCCACAAAAACAAATCATATATACCATCTTATAATTTTATCCAAAATAAAGCATGACTAAATAATGTCTATTAAAGCTTTGATAAAATACTTCATTTTTGACAATTATGGAGAATTTATCAAGAGATCATCATCACATACAACACATTATATTATAGACATTATTGAGAGAATGGTCACCAATACCAAGTTCCCTCAGAACACTCTTTTTGTGCTTACATATTTGAATGAGCCACCCCTCATCTCTCGTGTTTCATCCTTAGCGCTCAAAGCCTTTGATCAAATCACATCTTCATGTGTATCACTACCTTAAGAAGTTCATACTCAAGCACAAGAAGGTACAAAAACACAAGATATTCAAAATCGGTACTATCAAATTTGTTAGCACTTATCACTTAATGTCCATACACTCCATACATATTCATAAAATAATTAGCCAAAATATAACTAAATCACATTAAACAAAGTTATTGAATCCTCTTTCCCTATATGACCTTATCATATAATGTGGGATAGATTTCATACCTCAAAACCATGTAGTGTGGTACTTGGGCTTTATTGATTCATTGGTTTTACTTGTTTGACAAGCTTTGTGATTTTGAAAGTGCACGCAACTGATGGAGAATATATTAGTCATCGGTTTCATATGTCACGAAGTGTCCATCTATTCGGCACTTGGATTCTCTTGTCTTACACCTTGAAAAAAATATATTCTTCATCCCATTATTTCAAATATCACAATTTCGATTCTCCCACTGATCTTTAGCGATTCTATGCTACCACCAAGTCTCTATATATATCCCTTTATTTCGAAGAAACTAAGATGCTTTTATAAGTATTGTATTTCTTCTTATTTCCGCTATTTCCAGATTGAATACTCTTTACATATAGTCTCTTATCTTGCTAACTCTGTATTACATCTCTCTGAAGTTGTACTATAATAAACCATACTCACGGCACACTATAAAGCCTTTTAAAATGAGTCTTAAAAGTCTCCATAATTGGGAATTCAAGAATGTGCCTTAACATGCCATATCTTTTAATTTACTGCAGCATAGAACATGAGCATCTCATGATAAAAATATGATATCTGTCAACTCAAAAAAAGTTTATCTCCGAATCCTTTTGAGTATTGAAATAGACTCAAAAATATAAATAATGATTAGTTCCATTCTTAAATCATACCATATAATGAGTCTTCGTTTCAGTGACATTTAGGTCACAATGCAATTTTTTCAGCAGAAAATCAGATTGAGCACCTCTCAATAAAAAATTGTTTCTCTCAATTCTCAAATAATTTCTTCTTGAAATATTTTGTGTTGAAAACTAGACTCAAAATCAAATCATAACATTATAGTTTGAATCCCAAATAATACTTTCCTTTGGAGAAATAAATAAGTGACATTCACGTCACAAAATAAATCCTACTACAGAATTCTAAGATGAACACTATCTAGTAAAATTGTCTTTTCTCTCTACCATCATGAAGTTTCTCTTTCAAACCAATTTTGTTTGAACTTAGACACATAATAGTAACACATATATTTTCACAAGCTTTATATCATTATGTTAAGTAGGCTTCATAAATATAGATATTCATGTCTTCAATGACTAACATACCAAATGGCAGAAAATTCAAGATGACCTTTCTTCAATCCAAAATTTTTATTCCTCTATTCCCGTAGATATTTCTCTTTCAAATAAATTTTATTAGAAAATAGACTCAGAATGGAAATCTAAAAATTAGTGTGGACCATAAAACATTTTGTTAAGTATAGAAATAAAATCATGACTTCCAAGTCATGAAAGTAGTTTTCGTTGCAGAAAACAACACTTGCGCACCAAATATCTTTCAAACCACAAGGAATTTCTTGATGAACGTTTTTTGCTTGAAAGTAGCCTCAATTTTGTAAGTTACAGTAAAATTTCAGCAAGAAATAAAATCATATGATTGGTGGAAAAAATCACATAACTCAATGGACAGTTCCTGGATTTTTAAGGGTCGAACTGACACCCTTCATTGATGATTCCATAACTATCAATTCCCTTAGGATCTCTTACTGAAATTTTTCAAGTAGATCGTACTCTTAAAGACACAAAATATCACTTAAGTATGTAATAGAAAAATACATCATTGTCTTATTCATATCACTACTCCAAAATAGCCCAAAATACTTATTCTGTAGAGTGCCTTTTCGGTGTTGGAGTATTTCAATAATTCTTAATCGTGAGTGTATTTCTTGACCACAAACGTCATTAGCTTTCTTATATCTCATTTTCAAACTTCATCTAAACTCAATAAAGAGAAAAGATAACTAATGACATTAAGTATCAATAGCTCTAATACCAATGAAAGAAAGACCTATGTGATCTTTTACTGGGGAATACATTTTTATTTTTTTTTCACCCCTTTTTTTTTGGCAAAAGATCACTTGCAGGTGGTCTTTATTATAATAAGATAAAATTCAAAATAAAATCAACATAACAATAAAACCAAGATCTTAACAACTTGATGTTATTGAAACAACAATACACTATGCTTGAAAATAAAAGATAGGATTGCAATAAACAAAAAAAGAATAGTGTCGGAGATTACCTCAATCAGGCTTATTACACCTCACACCGAATCACCACCATCCGATGGCGTGGGATCAACGTTCTAGCTTTAATCTCGAACCGGGAAAACAAATTTCAGCCAAGCCACACCAATGGAACATAAACCCCTTTGATCACAAACTCAAACCCTAAGTGAATTCTCTTAGCAACCTAGTTTGAGAGAGATGGATTTTCTTTTTGCTAAACCCTAAAACCCTTAGCTGTAATTCCATATTTAAGAGATATGAAAGAAGAACTCCATAACCTAAACCCTTAAGTTCTTTTACAATGTGAGAGAGAGATCAAACATGAGAGAGTGGTGCGTGCCCCCTTTTTGGGATATGAGAGAGAAAGATGGGAATTAGGTACAAGAGATAAGGTACAGATTTTTGGGTAGAGACGATCCCTTTTTATAGGCTTTGAAAAAGATTAGGGTTTCTTAGAGTTTTCCTTAGCTTGCCTCTTCTTGTGCGATTGGCAATAGACCGTCGATCAATGGTGACTTGTGGGGTGAGAGATCTGAACCATCCATTCCATAGATCGGCCATCAATATTATGGAAAGTGCATGAACACTTTCCTAAACCATTTTCCCATCAATATATTTAAATAAGATAAATATCATGCATTATATAAAATTGCACGATCCGTGTCACATATTCCATAAGGATATGTCAACTAACATCAAGTAGATAAATACTACCAAATATAAATAAGATAAGATTCATATCAATTCAAATTGACCATATCTTTTTAAAACAAACTTGCTACAAAATATATAAAGCCATGATCAATATATTCATTTTAAGATTTGACCACATGCCACAAATCAAACTAACCTTATCTTAAAAGCAAATAAGAGAATCCAAAGAGGGTGGGGCGTACCACCTTTTGTGGCACATGTTGGCCCCCACCCACATGCCACATGGTGGGCCCATGCCCACTATGGGCCCCATGGAATATTATATAAAAAATATTAGTTTTAAAATTGAATAAAATAATTTAAAATATATATTTGAATTTTTATAACTTTATAAGAACAATAACTGTATTTTTATAAGTTCAAAATTCACAAATAAAATATTGAGAGATTTATAAAAATTCAAATAATAAAGCTAAAATCATTTTAATAATAAAATGAACACAATTAAATTAATATGATGGGAAAATTATCCATATGGTTTTAGGAATCCAATATGTAATAACAGGGTACTCCACCTTCAACTGTGGACTACAGACCATACTAGCTTTATCGAACCGACCCAGTATTTCCCATGACTTACAGTCCAAGCAAGGGCTTAGTAGGTCACCAAAGTCAGGTTGCTGAATCAAGGGGTCGCAATCCCATTCTGTGGATTACAAGTCCTCCCCTAGAGACGAGTTAAGGTCACTACGACCTAATGCGACCATAGCTTTATGACACATAAGGGTATCTCTCGCACATGTATACGCTTCACCCAAAGGTGGATATCTGGCTTTCCCGAACAATCTATCAATATGCATGCCGTGTGATGGAACATGGATGAGGTTTTGGCCGCCGTCTCAGTAGGTCACCATCATATACAAGGGTCACACAGTCCCTCGGCTCAATCATCAGAGCATGTTCTCCGACCTCATCAAGGGCTAACCCATCAACCCTCATCGGTTTCTTTTTCATGCCCAGGTAACATGGGTTTTCCTAATCGACTGGCCTAGATTGTTAAGCACAGATCGGTATCAGCAAACCATCGTTTACTTAGTATGGTCCATGAGGAACCACACTCCCATTGAGTACATGTTCGACTATATCATTTCATTTTACAAGCACTCATAAGGCCTTTAAAGGCCACATAAACCCATCAAAATGCTATTTGCACTCTATATCCATGTAAATGGGAACAATTCTAGGTTGCAGTGTTCGCGATCAGCGTTTGCAAAGTCAACTGTGCAGTTTCTCCTCGGCTGGGTTACTAGGACTTCGGCCTTTGAGGAGCCCAAGTTGTCTTGACTTAGAGGTCCTTGAGGACTTCAAAAAGAATTTAAAAAAATTATGAAAAATAATATATGTGTAATATGTTTATTTATATTTTCTATCATTTTGGTAAAGATTGAAAAATAATTTGGCTATAAATACTTATTTTTATATTTTATCATATTCTAAAAATTTCAAAAATAACCCCGTTATAAACTAATTTTTTTAAATCTATTTTTTGCCCCTTTTTTAACCCCAATTAATTGTGTTTTGTCAAAATTTACTTTAAATGTATTTTTCCTTTTTTGGGATTTTTTATATTTATATTTTTTAATAATTTTTAGGCGCTACAGTACGAGGCCCTACTCGGGCTGAGTTACCTGGACTTGGGCGAGTACTTGACTGGGGGCATGGGCTAAGTAGTTGGCCCGAGACAACTTTTCCCACACTGTTTTTAATATTCCCTCATTTGGGGGGAATAGTAAAAAGAAAAATATGTAATGAGGTCGTCTATATTTGGTACATGGAAGTTACAATTAATCTTGACTATAAGATTTGAAATTGGGTGGCTGTATTTGTTCTATGGACGGGTTTATGAGTTAGCACTCATATATACACATGCGTCCCCCTTCTAAAACACAACATAAAGATGGATTTTTATCCAGATTTTTAGTGATTCGTGACCTAAGCCAAGATGATCATGAATATATAAAAGTAAATAGAAGTTTTAAATTTAAAATGTGTTTTTTAGGGATTTTATTTTACAGTGTCGATATAACATTTTGGTGCGGTGCACTTTCCGAAACGTTAAGATGGATGTTTGTGGGTCAGCAGGCTCTTGTGCATGTTAATTCATATAATCTTTTCATGCTAATTCATATAAGCTTTTCTAATAACTACGTTCAAAGTTCAAAAAAAGTTTTTTAAACTTTTTGACACATACCCAAACCATCAACCATTCAAAGTTCAAAAACAAGTTTTTTAAACTTTTTGACATATACCCAAACTATCAAAATTTTACACTCGATAGTTATAGTAATTGTATCTGCAGTTTACAATTACTTACATTGATACACAGTTGGAACTCTGACGATAATAAAAAAGATGCAGCTACCATGCCGACATGTGCCCACATGCCAGTACGAGCTACCCACCTTCCAACTTAGACCGTGGTGATTAAAAGATGGTGATTGAGAGAGAGTCTTTCACTCACGGTAGTTGGGTCGAGTTTATATGGGGGCATGCCCGCGTATCAACTTTTTCCTTAAAAAAAAGCTTTAACCATATGAGTATGACCCGTACCTAAACTACACAAGAGACCACTGGCTGGCAACCCTTTAACAAATGCTGAAAGGGCCTGCAATCCGCATGAGATGGAAAAATAAAAAATCAGATGGTTACAAGTTGCATGTCCCAAACATCTCAAATTGGGAAAAAGACCAACAAGCAAGGTCCAAGACAAAGTGTGTAGTGGTACTTCCACTAATAGAGAAGGTGGGCCGTCCTCGGAGTCAGTCAAGCAGGGCTTTGAGCCCGAGACATCGACGTGCATGAACAACACGCCACCATGACAGCGGGTCAAACCGTCAAAATGCATATAGTAAAAGCAAAGCCAAAAACAACATGTTCCCTTAAAATGCACTGCCTCACTGTTCACGTTATGCACCATCCATAATACTTTAGTCCGACTGCAACCTAATGGAGGAGTAATTAAAAAAGTTTTGTAAAACCTAATTGAGGAGAACTCTATGGATAATTTTAGATGGTGTCTTACTAATGTGTATGTTCCATATGGATAATTTTAGATGGTTTTGTAAAATTTGATTTATTTTTACAAATTTGAAACACCTTTTACCAACGACATCGGGAAAAGTCAATAAAGAACTCAAAATGGCGCAGCTACCAAGATAAATGTGAGGTGTTCTTTGATAACATAATGATTGATGCAGTTCGACTTTGATTTTTGTTTCATTTGATGTAAGATATTGGCACAGTCTTGGTCCTTCTACTCTCAATCTCTGTTGTTCAGATTGAAGTGTGGCTTTTATTGCCATTTGATACTCGTTCGAGCAAATGAACTTGTTCCACAACTCTAATAATCCTTACTACTTGATCTTCTAATCCAATGATGCTTCTTTGTTAGAAGGAAGATGTGCTGGTTTGAGTTTATCCCATCCCTACTGATTGTGAGTTTAAATCTGAATTTTGAACTGTTCATTGCGGTTAGGTGGATCTTCCAACGCAATCCAAAATTTTGCATCTTGAGTTGCTACAAATTTTCTATTATGGAATCTCTCTTTTTCTAGGATGATGGAACACCCAATAAAGATTTATGCAAAAAGTCATCATAAATTATAGATTATAACCACGATGGCAATTGTGCAGGAAATTCAATAACCTAAATCTATGTGATTGAGTTCTTGCCCACCTTTGGTATTAGTTTCTTCCAATGTTTTAAAAAACGCCGAGTCGAACCAAACTCGTCCGGTTCGATTTGAGAATCAGCACAATCCGTGCCGGTTCTAGTATTTTACACGGAATAGCCCGATTCCAGAGAGAACCGGGCGATTCTGTATAGTGAATCTCCGATTCACTGTACCGAATCGGCGAGTCTCGTGAAGAACACGGGCTGCACAGTGTTCTTCACGGGTTTCTTCAATTTTTTTCTTTTTTTTATCAGTTTTTTTATTTTTTTTGCCATGTGATCGAATATTCAGGCTTTATGCAGCTTTTTTCAGCCTTTTCATCCATTAAATGGTGAAAAAATTTCAATTTTTTGGATCATGAAAGTTGCGGGTTTTAGGGTTTCCGCTTTTCGTTTTGTTTTGTGCCAAATAGGGCATGAATCTGTAAAAAGTTTGAGGCATATTGATCGTAAATGTGTTCATTAGAAATTTCTGTTACAAATTTGTGATTATCTTTGAGAAAAACAGATTAATTTGGAGATTGAAGCCACGGATTCACAAAACCATGTAAGAACTCTGCTTTTCCGCCATTTGATCAATTTCAATCCATATTTTAAAACTAATCAGTTAAATTTGTAGGGTTTTAAATCTTTATCGTGTCTTCTATCATTTACCATATTCAATTTTATTTAATTTACTCAATTATAGCCTGAGTTTTTAGAAGAACACAGTGATGTCTGTGAAAAAAAAAAATTCTACTGTTTTTTTTTTTTTTTTTTCTGCCTTTCGATCTATTGTTCACGATATATTACAAATAATATGTTAGATTTCTAGGGTTATTAAGCATTATAGTCTTGTTTATAATCAGATGTATTCAATTTGATCTGATTTATTCAATTTGAGCTTCATTTTTTAGATTCAATGATTATTGTCAGTGAAGAACTGCGTTTTTTTTTTTTTTGCTCAATTTAATCAATTTGATTTGATTTATTGATGGTAATGTGTTCATAATTTAGGGTTTTGATTCCTTATAGTGTTGTTTATCAAAACATGTACTCAATTGGATGTAATTTATTCGTTTGGAGGTGGATTTTTTAGTTGAAATGGCTGATGTAAGGTTGCTCTGTGATGAACAAATTATTATTATTATTATTTTTATTTTTATTTATTTTTATTTTTTTATTTTTTATAATCCATGATCAATTTTTTTGAAAATTTGTGATTTTTTGAAAAGATGTAAAAATCGTGACAAGGTTTTGATTAGCTTGAGGTATTAAACCATATTTTTAATTTTTATTGTTTGAGTTTGCTGTACTTTTTTTCCTTTTTTTTTATCCATGATCAAATTGTTTGAAAAATGATGATTTTCCTAAAAGATGTGAAAATCGTGACCAGATTTTGATTATCATGAGGTATTAAACCATAGTTTTAATTTTTATTGTTAAAGTTTTTGTTGAAAAAATTGTATGTTGATAGATTATTTATGCAAAAACATGTTATTATATTTCTAATGCAAAACTGTATTATATTTTTAATGTAGTTTTGTATTAAAAATGTATTTTCAATTTTTTAAATTTTGAACGCAAAAAATACATGTTGTTAAATTGTATTAACGTGAGGAATTAAAGTGAATATCATTGTAAAAAAATCGTGGCATATATGACAATTATATTATCTTGCATTTTTTCAATTTTATTATTAAATTTTTAATACAAAAAATGTATGTTCTTGATAATTGAGTTGTAGCCATGTTTGGAGCTTGCATTTACTATTATATTATCCTGTATGTTTGTAATTGATATGTTACGAAAATATTATTGTCAATAGAAGTATTTTGCAATAACAAGTAACAACAAATGTAATTATATGAACTACCTCAACATATTATCACTACACATGGTGATTATTTTTCTTGTTGAACTGTCAGGTTAATTTTTAACTTTTTACATATTAAAATAGTTGAATCATGTCAAAATCTGCAGAAGACCCTGCATGGCAACATGGGGTCAGACTTGATCCCAACAAAAAAGACAAAATTATTTGTAATTACTGCCAAAGAGTGATAAGTAGTGAGGTACATAGGTTCAAGCAACACTTGGCAGGGATTTAAGGAGATGTTTCTGCATGCAGTAGTGTCCTTAATAATGTAAAAAAACAGATGGCGACATTTCTTAAGGCTAATCAAGCATGAATGATCCAGAAGAGCAATATAATAATGACCTGGAGATGGCCACAATAATGAGTTTACATGAACAATATCAGAGGGAACGTGGGTTTAGAGTGCTCGGTGGTTATGACATAGGCATGCATGGTGGGTCTAGCTCAAACATGCATGGTGGGTCTAGCTCAGACATGTATGGTGGGCCCTGCTTAGACATGCATGGTGGGCCCAGGTCGAGCATGTATGGCGGGCCTAGCTCAAATATGTATGGAGGGGTTGGTGGCAGTATGTGTCAACAAGAATCAAACGTTGAAGAAATAGTTCCTAGCTTATCTAGGAATACCAGTATTGCATGTCATGATCGTATAGACCCATTTTTCTCAATGCTTAAGTCACAACAGATGACCCTAAAATGCATGGTTAAAGGTACAAGAAACATGTTGGGGAGATATGTTGGTAAATGATTATATGATAAAAGGATTCCGTTTGATGCAGCCAATAGCCCATATTTGCAATCCAGAAAGCCAGGCCTGGGGTAAAACCCCCGACGACATATGAGCTCAGTGGGCCAATATTAGATGAAGATAGAGGAAGTTACAAAGTAGATTGAAGAATATAAACAGAGTTGGCTAAGGACAGGCATTACTCTCATGAGTGATGGTTGGTTAAATAAAGTTAGCAAAAAGGAGTTTTTAAACTTCTTGGCCTATTCTCCAAAAGGTACAACATTTTTGTCTAGCAAAGACGTATCAGGGATAAAAAAGGACGCAAACTTCTTGGTACGACTATATGATCAGATAGTGGGGGAGGTGGGAGATAAACATGTAGTCCAGTTTATTACGGACAATGCGCGTACGTGTATTTCTGGGGGCGGTAAGTTGATGGATAAGACGAAACATATAGTATGGACCCCGTGTGCTGCACACAGCATCGATCTTATGTTAGAGGAGATCGGTGAGATTAAAATTGTGAAGGAGACTCTAGAAGAAGCAAGGTTGGTGTCGAGATTTATATACAACCACTCTAAAATTTTAATTCTGTTTAGAGAACACTCTAAGAAAAAAGAGATAATTAGGCCTGCCATAACTCGATTTGCGACCGATTACTTAGTTGTGGACTCCATTCGGGAATCTGAATGTGCATTAAAGAGATTGTTTACCTGTGAAGAGTGGTTACATGACCGCTTCTCGAAGTCCAGTATCGGTATAAAAGTGGATGTCATAGTCTCAAATAAGAGGTTATGGTCTCGATGTTCCAGTGTCGTAGAGGCCATTGCCCCTTTGGTCACGGTGTTAAGAATGGTGGATGCTGACAAAAAAACTACCATGGGTATCCTTTATGAAGGTATCGAGAGGGCGAAATCAGCTATTGGAGAGAAATGTAGTTTTGCTAGCATAGTGATTGAGATTATAGAAAGGAGGTGGCACACCAAATTTGGACGTCCGTCCAATTCATTATGTTGGTAAATATATATTTATATCATTAGAATGTTTCAGGTTAAATCATTTTTTTATGAAATTGTAAATGACATTTTTCTATCTATATAATTTCTAAGTTACTACTTCAACCCAAAATTTTTCTATTTGACACCTGAACATCCCTACAAGATTATGGAATGGGTCAGATACATTATTGCAAGGTTGGAGAGAAACCATCGAAACCAAGTAGCAGCAATACAAGAGGTATTATTTAATGTTTGGGTAAAACTTTATTGAGTTGTTATATTTGTGAGGAATAATGCACCAAAACGAAATATATTTGTTTTAGCTTGCTATGTATAGGGATGCTATAGGATCCTTCGGAACTAGACTTGCCAGGAAATCTCAAACTAACATGGATCCAGGTTATCCCCTAGCTAATATTTTGTTCATTCATATATTTAATCTTATGAATTGTTCTTGCCCTTACAATACTTTTTACATTTTAATCCAGCAGAATGGTAGGAGATATATGGTACTAATGCACCTCACTTAAAGAGGATAGCAATCAATGTGCTCTCCCAGACATATTCTGTTATTGGTTGTGAGCGCAACTGGAGTACGTTCCAATGGTTGCACACTACTAGGAGGAATCGACTCGCTTTGAAGAAGGTTCATAAACTAGTTTATGTTCATTACAACTTAAACCTCCGAAAGCGACAAATAAGAAGGAAACTTGAGGACTATGGGCCGATAGACGTAGACACAATATTTGTCACAGACACAGCAGACCAAATGGGTAGTAGAAGAGGAGGAGCCAGTGTTGCACAAGAGAGCGTTCATTGAGGCTATCGGTGAGGAAGATCTTGAAGAAGGTGATGAGCAGCATGAAAGAGGAAGCAGCCAGCTAACGTATCCACAATTCGTCGGAGATGTTGCTGATATTACACCTAATGAGGGAGAGTGGAAAGGGGGTCTAAGGGAAAATAAGAGAGATGATGATTCTGATGCCACCCTATCTCAGCCATATTATTCACATATCGAGTCCCAATAGCAACATGGTAGGGATGAGTATGACACTGTAGGTGAGCATGAAGGATGGACAAACTTCGGGGATTTTGGATTGGGAACACAATAGCACACTAATACTCAGGTATTTGGGTATAGTCAGACGCCTGCTAATATTGATGATTCGTTTTTAGATCAAATCAATGAATTGTCAAACGAATTCAATCAATGGCACCAGCGTAACCAAGAAGAAGAACGACGTCGTATGTCATTTTATTTTTAGATCGTATGTTACTAATTGTATGTTTTATTGTAGTCCATATATGTTGATATACTTATTCCATGATAATTATTTGTTTATCCTTTTGTGTGATGTAAATTAAATGGTAAATAGTAGTTCTTGCAGGGAAAGAATATATCAATATTCGTATATTCATGCAAAGGAAAAAAAATTCTTAATGAAGTACCCGCATTTCTTATTGAATTCCTAAAAAACAATATTTATGATGAATTTTAATAATTTTTTCGAATTTTTTTGAAGCTTTAATCTGACCGATTTAGCCGATTTCCAATCCGGATTGTCGATTTGTCAATCCGAATCAGTTTTTGAGGTGCCCGATCCGGGTCACCGATCTGCTTTTTAAACCATTGGTTTCTTCTTATTTTGGTCACTGATGATTAATAATGCAAGGAAGAATATGATTTAGCAATTAATTTTCCTAATTGCATCTTAAAAGCTCAAAATGTCATCAACCTAAACCTGCATGGCAGTTAAGACAGTCTTGCTAAAAAACATATGTACATGTCAATTAAAAATATTTCATGCATGAAATATGCACCCTAGGTTTTGTGAGCCGAGACGGCGAATTATCGAGGAAAAGTGCTTGCAAATATACCACAAATGTGTTTTATTATGTTAGGAATACGAAATCAAGAAATCTATCCAGTGCAGGTCAACAACACATATAGTGTTATGATAACAATTTTCTCTAACCTTGAGAAAGAACTCAATGTTATCAAATTCGTTTTGTTTAGCCTACAGATTTTAGGCATAACAGAAGAGAAGCAAAGCCTGGTGCTGCCGCTTTGCCCAGATTTGGATCACTTTGGGCTGTTTCGGGCAAATTCGGACCGTTTTGGGTTTGGATCACTTCGGGCTGCTTCGTTCAACTTCGAACCGTTTTGGGTTTGCTTTAGGTCTGCTTTGGCCAACAAAGAAAGAGCTATATAAATGTATTTTTTTAAAAAAAAAATTATTTAATTTTTTCTATTATTTATATATATTTCATATATCAATATCTAATTTATTTATATTAAATTTTTTAAAAAATACGAAATCTTCTCCCGAATCGGCCGAAGCATCGAATTACTTCATTTTTTTCACCAAACCAAAAAAGACTTCGAATCAAATCTGACAACATTGGACAAAACCCCATAATCAAGAGTTTGTATTAATCACTCTTTGTCAAAGAGCATGTTTGAATTGCGACCCAAGGGATAACCTTTCTCTTAAGTATTATAAAGGAAAAATAACATTTCTTTTTCCTCCGGCAACTGACAAATGGTTAATGTTAATAAATAGTCAAACCATCTAAAAAAAAAAATTGAGGCGGTTAAATCAAGTAAGTTACTAATAAAGTCATTGCTATTAAAAATCAATTTCCCCTAAGAACCTCCTCAACTATATTGTTAGAACATACCTAGGTTGCTCTTGATTTGAGGGATACTTTGGTAATTTGCCACATAAATTACTAATGCCAAATAATTTAAGGGATTCTATACATCAAAACTATTTACCTTTGATACAAATAGGTCACAATTATTTATAACCATCTGATGCGAAATCCGATAGCTTGAGTGTGTGATAAAATTTGAGATTTTTCTTTTATGAACTTTGAGGTTGGAATCGAATAAATGCAACCACTCCATTTCACATCTAATGGTCAAGATTAATTGTGCAAATCTTGTGCTAAAGATAAATAGTCCTACTATGTACTCTTCTATAATGTAAATTCCCTTGCTTGTTATGGATTTCAAACCTCGAAAATGCTTTTTATTGAAAAAACATTTTGTAATCAAAACAATAAGGGATAATCACGACTTTTGGCTTGGTGAGTAAAGTGGCGCCAAGTGGTCATAATGCTCTTGCTTGCTCCAAATTTTAATCCCAAAATAAGATTTTTAATGGAAAAATATATTTGAGTTACAGTATCTGGATTAAATTAGGATAGTTAAGTCAAAGACTTAAGTGGTCAAATATAAAAATATTTAATTTATAAGGTTACAAGCTCAAAACGAGGATAATTTTTTTAAAAAAGGATAATTTGAACATTTTTTAACAAAATTCTTCAAAATGTACTTAAAGGAAAATATTTTAAAAAATAAAAAAATTATAAAAAACCCATAAATTTGTACTTTATAGGCATCATCTTTCAATATTTTTGATACCACACTATTAACCCCAACATTATTTTTCTTTACAACCATCACACCAAATAAAAAAGTGAATTATTTTGAACCAAAATACCCTCTATTTTAACCCATGATTCGAAAACGTGACCCTAATATGTTTTGGTCCGAAACAAAAATATGTTAGACCAGCTTGTGCATGTCCAACACAAAAATGATCTGGACCAACAAAACTTGAATATAAAGCCAATCTAGCACAAAAGACGTGTCAGACCAATTCTATATTCAAATGCAATATTCAAATTGTGCTAATCGGACACATTTTGTGCCCGACCGACTTAGAGAGAGAAAGTAAAAAACATGGCCTAAAAAGAGGATATTTTGTTTAAAAAAATACCTTTTTTTTTTTTTACTTTGGGTTAGTTATAAATATAAAAAGTTTGGAGGTTAGGAGTGTGATTTAGAAGGTATTCGAGTCAAGAGGGTATCTATGATTTTCCCTCAAAATAATGACTTCATTAATTTATGAAATACTTTCACCTAGTGGTTTAAAAAACGGATCGATGCCCTGGATCGGACACCTAAAAAACCCATTCGAATCGGTGAATTAGCGATCCCGATTGGGGATCGGTCGGATTAAGCCTTAAAAAAATTTATCAAAATTCATTATAAGTGTTGCTTTTTAATAATCCAATGAAAAATGGGGGTCCTACATTATTAACTTTCATATTTTCATCAACATGCGAATATTGAGATGTACTTTCCCCGTATGAACTTAGGTTAACTATTAAATTTACATCACACAAAAGAATAATAATATAATTATTATGGATGAAGTATGTAATTATATTGGACTATAATAAAGAATGGATTAAATCGATGAAAAAATGGCTACCAAAATAACGAATTGGCAGAAAACCCTACTCTACTAAAAAAACCCAAATTATTACAACCTAACTATAATATTATATACTGAAATTGAAATTGTTGGTTTATATTTTATAGTTTATTTTATTATACAAATAATAACAAATCCAAAATATCTTATAATATCATTTAATTTAAAATGTATTGTTGACAACTGGAAGAAAAAATAGTATATCACATAATTTATAATACAAATAAATTAAAAAATAAAATATTTTATTATCAATATAGAAATAAATTCTAAAGTGGTATGAGTTAGTATTATTTTTCTCTTTTAAAATATCCTCTAAACTAATATTTTTAATATTCAATAAACTAGAATTAGTATTATTTTTGTTTTTTAATATCATATGAGCTGGTACTAGTTTTTAATCTCAATTAACTACTTAATTAATTAATAATTATATAACGAAATAATCTCGTGATATAATAGCCTAATAGATTTTTTACGTTTTATTTGGGTAAGTAAATTTAGATTTTTTTGGTTGAAGATAGGGGTGATGAGCAGCCAATTATTATTATTAATAATTTCTTCATTTTTATCATATAATGTCATTTTTATCATATAATGTCATTTTTATTGTAATTACCACCACCGAGTTGACTCGTTGTTTTTTAAATCCCTGATTATAACTATTAATTATAATATAATATTAAATCAAACCAATTTTAAAATATTAGTAAAAAACTTCCATATAATTAAAAATAATTTAGTGTATATCAAAATAATTATATTGACAAAAAATTAACATAATTATATTTAAGTTATTCACATAAACAAACAACAATTTCATATAATTATGTTAATTTTTGTAAATTATTATATATCATTTTATTTTTGTAATTATATGTAATTAAATATTATAGGTACTTTATATTTGTATATCATAATAAATAAATAAATATATAATTAATATTAAAAAATATTAAAATCTTAAAAATAAATTAAAATAACTATAGACTATTTCATTTTGTCATAACTTTTATTTTTTTTATCAATGTGACTTTTTTTGTCAAAATAACTTTTATTTTTATTTTTTGCTAAAGTAACTTTTCTTTTTTGACAAAAATTAATTTTTTATTTTTTGTCAATATAACTTCTTTTTTTTTGTCAAGATAAATTTTTTTGTTTTTATAACTTCTTTTATTTTTATAGCTTTTTTTTATATTTTTATAACTTTTTTTTGACAAAAAAATCCAATGTTGTTTATTTTTATAACTTTTTTTTTTTATATATATTTTTTAATTTCTTTATATATATATTTTTTGACGAAAAAACTTATGTTTCTATAGATATATATATTTTAACGAAAAAAAATTATTGCAATGAAGAAAGGGTTCGAACCTACAACCCCTAGTAAGTGGATTGAAAGAGCTGCCCATCATACCACTGCAACATATTTATGAACTTCCATATAACAAAAAAAAAAAAAAAAAATAAAAAAAAAAATAAATATATATATATATATATATATTTATATTTTGCTTTAGCTTCTCAAGACCGTCTAACTAATTATCCCACATGGAAGCATTGTAGTTATAGATTGTTCACGGGTAGTGTGTTACGTTGTGTGCGTGTGGAAGGCAGGCGCTTCATGGATTGTGTTGTGTATGTGCGTGTGCGTTTATGTGTCCATGCGTTTTTTAATTTTTTTTTAAAAAAGACTCTTTACCCTTTTTCGGTTTTCTTTTCTTTTCACTTAATAAAGAAATTTTTTTAAAAAAAGACTTTTTACCCTTTTTTGTTTTGTTCGATTTTTTTTTTTAAAAAAAGACTTTTTACCCTTTTTCAGTTTTGAACAAACAAATTCGGTTGTTCAACATCTGAAAATGTCTTGTTTTCCGTTGTTGAACAACAAAAAATAGGACAAAATCTTGGAATTTGCATCCTTATTTTATGTTGTTCAACAACGAAAAATAAAACATTTTCGGCTGTTCAACATCTGAAAATGTCTTGTTTTCGGTTGTTCAACAATAAAAAATAGGACAAAAGCTTGAAATTTGCATCCTTATTTTTGGTTGTTCAACAACCAAAAATAGAACATTTTTTGTTGTTCAACATCCGAAAATAGAATGTCTGTTTTTTTTTTCACTTCATAACGAATTTTTTTTTTTAAAAAAAGACTTTTTAACCTTTTTTGTTTGTTTTTTTTCACTTCATAACGATTTTTTTTTTAAAAAAATGCTTTTTACCCTTTTTTGGTTTTTCGGTTTTTGAACAAACGAATTCGGTTATTCAACATCCGAAAATGTATTGTTTTCAATTGTTGAACAACCGAAAAATAGGACAAAATCTTGGAATTTGCATCCTTATTTTCGGTTGTTCAGCAACAAAAAATAGAACATTTTCGGTTGTTCAACATCCGAAAATGTCTTGTTTTCGGTTGTTCAACAATTAAAAATAAGACAGAAGCTTGAAATTTGCATCTTTATTTTCGGTTGTCCAACATCTGAAAATATATTGTTTTCGGTCGTTGAACAACTGAAATTAGGATTGCGAATACGCAACATTTACGATTGTTCACCATTCGAAAATGCCTTGTTTTCGGTTGTTGAACAACCGAAAATAGGACAGAAGCTTGAAATTTGCATTCTTATTTTCTACACTAATAAATAAACAAATGTTTCAAATGTTTAAACGAGCCCCGCTGTTTTTGGTTGTTCAATAACCGAAATGAGTTTATTTTCGGTTGTTCAAGAACCGAAATAAGCTTATTTTCGCTTTTTGAATAATCGAAAATGTAGCGATTGGTTCTTCAAAAACGGAAAAAGGGCAAAAAAGTTTTTTTAAAATTTTTTTCTCTTTGAAGTGAAAAAAACGGCGGCCAGTCTAGCCAGCCAGCCAGCCAGCGAGCCAAAACAAAGTAGGGCATAAACCACAAAATATCTCAAGGGGACAACGCCACTATGGCCCGAGACTGGGGCTAGGGCTACGACAGGGGCGGCCTGGATGAGCGTTGGGGGTACGCAGCCCTACGAGTATCCTCTCCTCTCATCTCGGTGTGCCCGCCCACTCCCGCCCTTCCCTCTATTTCCGCGAAACCGAAAAACAAAACCCCTCTCTCATCCAATTACACTCACACTGAGCTAGCCCCTCTTATGGGGCAAGTCACCCTGTCCCACCATGCATTCTAGCAGTTCTTGAACCCTAGAGACCATCCCAGTAACTTCAACATCTATATTTTCCCGTAGTTGACCATGGCTTCCTTCACATATTCTATCTGCTTTAACCCTATGTCTGTAAAATTAACACTTCCTGCTTCTTCTTCTGGTTATGGTTCAGTATCAGTGTTTCGTTCTGCGCCTATAACAAAATTGAGGTGGTCTCAAAGTTTTTGTCAGAAGAGGAGGACAATTCTGATAGCTAGGGCGGAAGATGGAGCTTCTAATGGATCAAAAAGCGAAGGAAAACCTGCTAATGGAACACTGGTTCGCTTGGTTCTCTTGTTCTCTTTTTTCTTTCCATTGTTTTGCTGAACTCTCTTTCTTTCTCTCTCTCTCGCTCTTCCATCTACACGAGCGTGGTAGTTGGAATGGTTGATGGCGATTGAAGCCCTTGGCTCCATCTAACCTGTTGATGCCAGTCTAAACCCTGCGATGAAACAGCTAGTTATTATCATAGAGTGTGCTTATTTTTTGGGTTAGTTAAACCATTGAAAGATTTTTATTTCAAAGAAATTTGACGAAAATATTACTTTCTCATGGTTTTTAAAATAAATCATTTGCTTATTGATGGTCGAGTGCTGGTGAATTCAGAGTCAGTCCTCAACATTATTGTAAGCTACAACGACAGTGGCTCCCTGGTCTTAAAAGTTTCTCTATACATGGATTAGGTGAGTGATAGAGGCGTTTACACTTGTTTTTCCTAAATTGATTATCATTATCTTTTTGTCTTTCTTTTTATAAAATATCCGATTCTCGATCTATTCGTCTATTCTCCAGTGTTCTACTCTTTGTTTTTGGGACAAAATTATTTAGCTGTATTTACAATGGCTGGTTTTGGACCTTTTGCAATTCACTTTTAATTCACTTTCAAATCCTGCATTGTATTAATTTGTTGCCGAGCTTTGTTATTTATCTGATTTTTGAACCTTTTTCAAATCATTTTCAATTCTTGCATTTTATCATTTACTAACTTAGTTTTACTACTCTCAATAAATTGTGGTGTAAGAGTGTTAGTTACCTTTACTCAAAAAAGAAAAAAGTTGAAACATCTTTTGCTGTTAATGAAATTGGATATGATTTCTTTAAGATCTCTGTAGGGTTCTGCCCTTGAGTTGTGTATTGCAGAGCATGTTTGAATCTTAGGGACATAAAAATCATCTGAAATAACCAAAAAAAGGATTTATCTGAGCCTTTTTTTGTATCATTGCAGCCATTTTTGCATGTAAATAGGCAATGTATATAATCTGAAATTCATTGTGATTTAGGCATACTTCATTTTTGTTTCTTTCAATGGATTTAGATGGTTTGATTCTGCATCTATCATGGTCCTTTAGGATCAGTACTATAATGTTAATTTTGATTAAGTAGAATAGTCATATATTCTATATTTTCGTGTTACTATGTATAAATGTAGTAAATTACATTGCAATGTCACTTCAAATAGTTCAAGGTATTAGATAAATGTCAGCTCGTGTATATTATGGAAGAGGCTTTGGCGCCTTCTCTCAACTAAGTAATGTTTTGAGACATCGTGCCTTTTTAGATGTTTAAATTATAATTCCAAGGCACATCAAATTCCATCATTGTAAGTCTTTTGAAACTTGTTAAATAATAATTTTTCATTATAGAGGGAAGGAGCTTCAAATCAGCGGTATCCATTGGATCTTCTTGTTGGAGGTAAAAAGTTGTTAACAAAAGGGGTATTGAGAAAATGTTTGTGATTGCATTTGCTGTCTCATTTGGAATCATCCGTATGTGTACCCAAATTAAATAATTAGAATTTAATGAGATTTGTTTATTATTCCATGCTTACTTTATAAGGGTTGAGATTACATCCTGCAGTTTCTTTTTAAATAATTTTCTATTGTATAATTTGGCTGTCTATTAGACTGTGGAAATTCTTCTAAGACCATTCACAACTCTATCTTCTCATGTCAAAAGGCATTGGGTTTTCAAATCAGCATATAGGTATTGAATAGTGTTGCATATCTTGATAACTTTATATCCATGACAACTGTTGTTGCGTGACTCTGTCATGATGATTAATCTTTGACTTTGTTAGTTTGATCTTATATTAGAGATTGTTATTAAGATTTAAGACGTTCTTGCAGTAATGCTTCTCATCTTTTTTTTCTCCACCGAGTCTGCCTTTTGCATTTTCTGTATGATTTTAGTTTTTTCTTTGGATACTTATGTGTAGGTTTAGTGCTTCTGTGTCATGTTAGAGATGTCTCATGATTTTGAAAATTTTAAACTTGCTGACACTCATTGGTTTGTTTTTTAGCAGCCCAAGGGCAGGAAGGAAATTCTTTTGGAGTATGTGAGAAATGTCCAGCCAGAATTCATGGAATTGTTTGTCAAAAGAGCACCCCCCCAGGTTTGCTACCCAATTCTATGTATTCTTAATTGTTTCTTGAATGAAGACTCTGCATTTCTCTAAATTTCTAAAGAATTGAGTTCACACATGTAATCATCATATTTGTGCATACTATAAAAGCTAAAGCATCTGCCCTGTTTATTCCTACAGGTTGTAGAAGCCATGCGCCAGACGGTGACAAATATGATTGGGACACTTCCTCCCCAGTTTTTTGCTGTAACTGTTACCACTGTATGTTTCTTATTGTACTCATTTTTTGTGATTCTTCTCACTGAAAAATTGTAGCTCTTATTTGATTTTTCTCCATGAATATTTCTAAGGAAGGACATACTTGCCAGCATATAGTTCCAATGTTATTGTTGAAACTGAACGCATTATATCCAATCAAAGCATACACTTCACCTATGTTTGTTGAAATTGAACTTATGTCCATTACTACTACTTTTTATAATGGTTTTCCCTTTCAGGTTGCTGAAAATCTGGCGCAGCTCATGTACAGTGTTTTGATGACTGGTTATATGTTTAAAAATGCACAATATCGTTTGGAGTTGCAGCAGTCTTTGGCACAAGTTTCTCTTCCTGATAAGCAGGACTCTAAGGTATTTTCCTGTTCCTTTCTATAACATTTTTGCTGTATTTTTTTATTTTCCCTTTTTTGGCTGCTGTAGGAGCTCGCTTCAAGTGGTGTCAGTCAATACTCTCTATAGCATAGTAAAAGAACCTAGTGATGTAGCCTCATACCATCATCAATAAATCATACTCTGAAATTGTGGATGGAGATTGGTTAAAAAGTGTTCAAATAATGAATAGCATAAGCAGGCGAGCATTGAGTATTGATGCATCATGAATCCCTTTTTTGGTTATCTTGATATTTACTCTATCTTGATATTTGTTGTATTCACATGGATTCTGTGGACTCAATGCATTAATGTCTTGAACTATTTTTAGGTAGCACATGAATTTACAGTAATTTAGAGCCCCGTACCATTCCTTCTGTGAGCAATTGTCACCATGGCCATTGCTGCATTATGCTATGGTCAGTGGAATGGACTTTATATTATAGTTGTATTTTGGTATTTAGTGAATATATCATATCAAACATGATCTATGTGCAAATCTTGATAGCCTTTCATAGAAATATCATTCCAGCTTTGATGTAAGCAGTTTATGCTGTGATATGATCTCTCTCTCTCTCTCCAGAACTTTGTATTAATAAGACTTGACTCTGATGTTGCATGATATAGGATGGGGCAGATTATGCACCTGGAACACAAAAAAATGTGACTGGTGAAGTTATCCGGTGGAACAATGTTTCTGGTCCTGAGAAAATAGATGCTGTGAAGTACATTGAATTACTAGAAGCCGAGGTTGAGGAGTTAACACATCAAGTTGGAAGGAGGTCAGCAAATGGACAAAATGAACTTTTGGATTATCTGAAATCCCTTGAACCGCATAACCTGAAGGTAGTAAAAATATTGGTTATTTTAAGCTTTATGCTGGTATGCCTTATTGCCTGTTATTTATTTGCTTCTAAAGATTTATCTTTCAAAATTTTATTGCTCTTTGTTAGGATCACAAAGGCCTTGTACTTGCTTTATTGCATTTAAATGGCCTGAACCCTGAAAATGAGATTTAATGTTTTCTTGTTTGGTTGGATTTAAACCAAAATGTAGTGGTTGAGATGAAATCTTTTATGCCACTAATATATCGTTTTCCTTCTATTTAAGTATGATCCTGTTTGATACAATGCTATTTAAACTTGATATCTATGCAAAGTGCAATGTCGAAATGGTCCGTCCGTAGGAATAAGCTCATTGAACTACAATAGCATGAAGCATAAAACAAAACGAAGAGTAAGAAGCGTAAAATAAAATGAGAACACCTTTTCAGGCGTTTGTTAGAATTCTCCCCTTGAACTATATTAAGAATCATAATTACTCTCAGATTAATAAACATAATACATGTAGCTGTGCTGTCTGAACTAATCTATATTTTTTTATTACTCTACAGTAAAGTGAGTCATCTTAAACTTTGAACTTCTCCCAATAGTCATATACTTCAATAGTTTTGGATGTTGCTAGACAGCCATGATATAGTGTCAGTGGAGAGGAGACTAGTGGATTTATCGTGTCTTGCACATAGAAATGTAAGAAGAGACAAAAAAATAAAAATATATTAAAAACAAGAAATAAAAATATAGTTCAAATATACTCATATCTTCTAAAAAGTTCTTTCAAATTATGGGAGTCTAATAGTACTGAGAAAGAAAACAGAATGGACGTAAATTTTTCAAGTAAAACTTGTGTAAGAATCCTAAATATTTTGTGGAATTAAAAATAGTCCCATACTTTCTACGCCCAAGTCCCTATTTTTTGTCATATTTTTATTTTTCCTCAAGTCCCTTTAAGCAGAAAAATAGGTTCTGCAGTTGAAGTGCCTAACCACCAAACTCATTTATTTTTGTAATTAAAAAATGGGCTTGGCACTTGAAGAGCCGGACCCTTTTTTTAAAGTAAAAACATGCCCATTTTTTTTAAGTGAAGAGCATGTATTTTGTTCTTCCACTGGAGCATACTGCGTACTTGCTCCCATGTGCTTCCTTTTAAGGCCCTCAAATTTTGGGGATCAGAATCATCAGATCTTTAAGAACTTAAAAGTCCTTTTTTTAGGTGGATGCCAAAATCTTTAGATCCAAAAAATTGTAAATAGCTGTATTGCTCGAGGAAGCAAGTGCGCGTGGGAGCATAATATATGTGCAATTAACTTAAAAGCAAATCGTTCTCGGCACTTGACTGAACTCATTTTTTACTTTAAAATGAGTTTGGCACTTTTTGTTAAGAAAAGGTTGGACCTTGGGGTATTTTGGGAAAAATTAAAAATCTGAAGAAAATGAGACTTGCATTAAAAATAAAATTTAATTCCACAAATATATAGGTTTTTTATGTAAATTTCTCAGTTTTAGTTATTAAAAGATTAGAATTGGAAATAATTAAAATTATTCAAACTATTTTTAAGTGTAAAACTTTAGGTGGAAATATTCATCTTGTATTATCAGTTATGTTTCCTACTTCCTATTTTTGTAGAAAAGTAAGCATAATATTGTAATGTTGATTAACTTATTACAAGAATTCTAGAAATTGCTCCTAAACTGATTTTAAAGGCTGAAATTTAATGAAATGTTTAACATTATTTTTTTTGGAATTTTTTAGACATGGTTAAAAGTAAAGAAATTAGTCACGAATGTAATTAAAGAGAAATATACATAGGAACTAGCAAATATTTATCAAATAAATACAAGGAAAATACTACAACTTAACTTTGCTGATTAATATGTCTATTTGAGCTTCACATTACGGGCAAAATACCTGCTCAAATATAATCTGATTACAAAAATTTGGATATAAAAAAAATATTATAACTATAAACATTAAAAAAACTAATTGCAAAAGATTTACAGAAAAAATAGAAAGATAACTATAAACATTAAAACTTATTGCAAAAGATTTATTGAAAAAATATGCAGAAATACCATAAATAATAAAAGGACACAGTTTCTATGAGTCCATGTAGAAATGAGTCATCTCTTAAAAATCTGTTTTTGAGATGGATTTTTGGACTTAATTTTTCTCTAATACGGAAATCATGAATATGAAAAAATAAATACATTTTGAAAATTAAAAATAATAATTCTAATTCAATTGTTTTTAGATGGACCACCTATTTGCGTCCATCTTTAAGATGGATGCTTTATACTTGGGACCACACATTCTAGAAATGGGGTCTAGCTCGCGTGAAACAATTTTCCATAATAAAATTAAAAAATAAATAGATAACATCTATGAAAGATGTAATGGTAAGATTTGATTGGCTCTAAATCTACTTTAGTATTTGATAAAAAACCAAAGCCAGTAAGCTGATGATCTTATCATGGATTCAAGAATTATAAGTATGTGGGAACGTGCATTATATTTTATTCCTACATTGTGGTAACTGGGATTTAAAGCTAAATCTAGCTTCAAGTACTTTTTTCTTTTGCAGAAAAAGTTAGATATTTATCTTTCTGATTTATCAACAGCATAAATTACCATAAGAAGAATCATCATATAGTCACCCATTTCAACAATACCTATTATGTACAATTTCGAAACAAAAGAAATACGATGCAACCTTGTCAGACAAATAAACCACAGAAACCAACTCCACATGAAGACATTGTTCAAAACGATAATTTGTATGTAAATGGAGGTAGAAGATTTGTGCATCAATTGTTGGTGCACACTCAATTATGATAGAATGTCATGTTCTTAAAAATATAGCAAGAGAGGAGAAAGAGAGTCATGGGTTTGTAGAGATATAGCAAGAGAGAGGAGAAAAGAGAGACATGGAAGATAGGTGAGGAAACAGAGAGACATGGAAAATACAAAGGAGGAAAGAGAGGGCTAGATCAAGCTTTTTTTTTTTCCCTTTCTTGATTTTGGGATTCTGGAAAAGAAAAGAGAGGGCAAGATTTTGGGATTTTTGGTTAACAAATATTTAGGGTGTGTTTGATAAGTGGGAGTTTCTAGAAGTGGAAGTTGAACATTACACTTCTACGTTTGATCTTGTTGCGTGGAAGCCGCAAAGTGGAAGGGCAGCCTTCTATCCGGCATTTTTTAAGCATCAAAATGGTCCCTTTTTGGAAGACCATCCTTCCATAAAAAATGATGGAAGGGCAGCCTTCCGTAAATTGTACGTGACTCCCTCCCACTCTCAAAAACTCCGTAATGTGCCCTTAAAGAAATTAGTGTGTTCTATATAGTTTTTATATTTTTTCTTAAAATTAGATTATTTAGTGGAATAAATAAGTGGGCCCTTACATATATTCTCCTACAACTTAAGAGTTTGAAGATAATGGGACAGATATTTGTGGGTTTGGAAGAGAGAACCTAAACTTTTTAATGAAACTAAATAGAATTGGAATTTGAATAAACATATTTCATCATTTTTTTGTCTAAAATTGAATAGGTTATATTTGAGCAATCTAGTCCCCTATCAAATCCTAACTCTATAACATTAATATCCATAAAAATAATATTATATTTTTTAATTCAATATACTAATATTATATAATTTTAATATGTTTTGTAAAATAAATTATTAATATTGTATAGCATTATATAGTATGTTATATAATAATACTCTTTTAGAATAATATTTTAATGTATAAATTTATATTTTAGACTTTTATATTTTTTGAAATATATCAATAATATAATATTAATATGTAAATATTTTGTAAAATAAATTATTAATATTTACAAATTATTATATAGTATGTTATATCATATAAATTATTAATATTGTATCGCATTATATAGTATGTTATATAATAATACTCTTTAAGCATAATATTTTGATGTATAAATTTATATTTTAGACTTTAACACTTCAAAAAAAAAATTTATATTTTAGACTTTATATTTTTAAAAATATACCAATATTATATAATATTAATATGTAACTATTTTGTAAACTAAATTATTAATATTGTATAGCATTATATAGTATGTTATATAATAATACTTTTTAAGAATAATATTTTGTTATATAAATTTATATTTTAGATTTTTATAAATTTACTATATGATATAGAAGTGTGATGACCTTAAACTTTCCCTTATACCGTCCCATGTTGGGTTATGTTAGGTTGGCAGCCAACGTAAAAAATTTTCAAAACTTATCATGACGGCGATAAGATGAGAGAAAGTAGACTTAGGTGGGTTGGCCATGTGTGGCGTCGACCAAGTACAACACGTGTTAGGAGGTGCGAGTTAGTTCAAGTAAAAGGCCTAAAAAGGGCAAGGGATAGGCCCAAAATGACATGGTTGGATGTAGTCCGAAAAGATATAGGGACATATGGCGTCACTGAGGGTATGACCTTTAATAGATTAGAATGGCGGACTAAAATTCATATAGCCGACCTGATTAATTGGGAAAAGGTTATGATAATGATGATGATATGGAAGTATTAGGAGTCCTATATCTCTTAGTGGTCTATTTACCTAATAATCTAATATGTTCCATGCAATAATCATATTGTAGTAAAGTTCTCCTAAAAATTCTTATTTTGAATATATTTTCTCTATTCATATCTCTTCCCATCATTTTTTAATTCTCTCTCCTAAAAACTCTCAAAAGACCATAAATTTTTTTTATCCATAACCTTGCCCATTGTTTTTCAACTACATAAAATCTATCCTAAAAAGGGTTGAATAGAAAAATACCCTACATAGATTTCCATGAAATCCCTCTATTTCTAGGGAACCTACCCTATGGTATCTCTATGGATAGGGTTCCCTTTTATTCTTGCCACACGTTTCCACCCCTTAACTATCGTTTATACAACACATAGATTTGGATATAATTTTCACTTTTGATGGATAAAAGCTTATGCATAATCATCTCATAGTTTGAGAAAGATGTTGGATTCATAGTTGTGCAAGGGTAATTTGATCGTGATGTAATTTTTCTTACTTTTTTTTTAATACATGGACATTTTGGTCTTTGGATCTTTAATAAAGTATCCATGGACGACATCATGGTTAGGCCATTATTCTATTTGTTTATTTGGGCTTTATATGATTATGGCCAAAGTAGTGCAATGAAAAGAATTCCCTTTTCTTATTTATAAAGAATTTTTGAGGAGGTATTTTTGTCCTGACAAATCATATATTGTTCTCATGAATCATGTTACCTTCTTGTAGCTTTAAATTTGGGAGATTGTAATAGATTTTTACAAATTAGGGTGTATGATTTCTATGTGTTTGGATTACTTATATTATTTGATGATATGTGGTTCTAGCAATCGCTGGATTTACTAAATGTTTGCTTGTTTGTCAACCACTAGATTTTCAAACATGATAAACGGCATCCCTAAGAGTTCCTTCTACCCCAAGGATTTCTTCAAAATCAATGGATGCCTTCAATTAGGTGATCCTTGTAAATTTTTCTTTACTGTTGTTGTTGACTCACACTGCAACCTCTTGCGGAGGCTTGAGGAATGGAGTCTATTAAATTTTGCTTGAGCTTGGTTCACGTGTGTTTCACTTCTTGCCAGGTCTTTGATAATATTTCATTTAGGGGATCAAGAACATATTTCATAACTTGAATTTGTTCTCTCTTTGAGAAGATGTGCTTATAATTAAAATTGTTCTAGATAACACCAAATTAATGAGGACTAACCAGAATCTATGCATTATTTGATTTCAAAATTTTGTCAAATGGTGTTTTTTCCAAGTTTTAGTTGACCAAATGGAAATTTGGTCATTATCATTTACTATTTAAGGGTGTTCGATTGTTTCAAGTTGAACTCCAATTTGTTCTTGTGTGGTGAGATGGTGGCGGCGGCGGTGTGATGGTGGTAGTTGTGGTGGGCCAGGTTAAGTGCTGGTGGTGGCAGTGGTGTGATGGTGGTGGTGGTGTGTTGTTGTTGGTGTGGCGGTAGCAGTGGTGGCCGTGGTAGGTGACGGTGGTGTGTGTTGGTGGTGGCTAGACGGTGGTGGTAGTGCAGTGGCGGTGGTGGTGGTGAGGTGTAGGGGGTGATGATGTGGTGGTAGTGGTGACCGTATGGTGCTGGTGGAGTGGATGGTGACTAGGCAGTGGTGGGAGGTGGAGTGGGTGGTTAAGTAGTGGTGGTTGTGTAGTGGTGATGGTGCACACACACAGAGAGAGAGAGAGAGAGAGAGAGAGAGAGAGAGAGAGAGAGAGAGAGAGAGAGTTCTTTTGCAAAATAACAGAATGGTTTTGTAAAAAATTCTATTTGCGAGCCCAATTCAAAATTTAAAATCAAATACCCCTTGAGGTCATATTGCATGTGAGGCCCAAAGTTCAATTTGCTTTGGAAATCAAACGCTGCTCTAGATTACTGGAGGTGTCTAATTCTGTTGTGATGCTGCCTGAAATCTCCCCTTGACCCATCATAGGCGTCCACTACATATTGAGTTTCAAGGGATGGTTCTTAGGAATAAAGACTTGAAATTTGACTTGAATAATTCAATGATGTTTTCAATATTGGAGTTATTAACCTTTATTTTGGTTACCTTGCATACTCCCAATTTTTAATCCATGGAGTCTATGTTAAAAGGTTTGAGATTTTTATAAAATAGTTATTGAAAAGTTGGACTCGGGTAGGGACTCGCTAGGTTCCTAATCCCGAGTATCCCATGTCCGACTTGGGTGAGTCCGAGTCAAGTTGGGGTAGTTTTAATAAAGAAAAGTCAAAAGATTATGAAAACTGGGAGACTTGGGCAATTCAGGGTTTTTAGCCTTGAATCGCATGGCTCTCAATCCGTTTCGAAACGGGCGAGTTTTGAGTCAGACCGGCAATATGTTAAACACTGCTTTAATGGGGTAAGTGGGGAATTGCAAATTGAGTGCATCAATGAGCATTTGTATGTTCTGCTCATGGTGATACAATACCGTGTATTTTTTAGAAGCTTAGGGAGGGTGACAATCTTTTGCTTTTATATTGCTTTGGCTGTTAAGAGATGACGGGGATGGTTGGTTGAACTATGGAATGATATTTGGAGGAAGAAGTACATCAGCGGTGGTTATGAGGTTTGGTATGGTTGGTGGATGAGTAGCGGGTCTGTTTAGTTCTTTGAAGGTTGATTAGAAGCTTAAAGATTGCTTTTAATGGGTTGAAATGGTAGGGATGGTAGCAGATGCAGTTTTGGATGGATAAATGGTGCATGCATAGGGGTTGGTTACTGTGGCTGGTAACTAGAATATTTGGGTAGTGGCCTGTCTCTCATAGGAATGAGGGTGCATGCTGGTTGGATCTGTTTATGTTGGGCGTGCATGATTTGATGGAGTATTTGAACATTATATGGGAGATGAGTATGAGGAAAGGGGCAGAAATGATCAGGTTGGGTGGAACAGTGAGATAGAGTGGTGCTTTGGAGAAGTTATGAACGAGATCCATGTGCAAAGTTTGAAGTGGTTGGAGGTGTTTCTACAGGTTTTTGTTCCTGCCATCCCCCCCCCCCCCCCTTCCCCCCCAATGTTGCATGCGAATGGTCAAGCATGAAAGGACAAATTATTGCTCATTTACAAAGTGGGTTCAATATTACTCATATCTGTGGTCTTTCTTGAGCAGTGGGAGAAATTCTGAACCATCCATTGCCCCAATGAAAGTACAGTAATTGTTTCATTTGGTAGGGTATGTTCGAATAATATTTGGGAAAAAGGGGATAATTGTTTTGGTTTCATGTCTATTGGTGGCAATCAAAAAGGTCGAGAAATAAATGAAGAAAGCGTAAAAGGTACGAGTACAAAAGATGATTTTTAAGTTTAAAGAGGGTTAGTAAAGAGAAGGTTTTAGTTAGGAAAGTTTAAAAAGAGGGTTAGATAGAAATTCTGAGGTTAACTGTTCAAAAAAAGGTACTGAATACTAAAGACAGTCTACTTGAAGATCAGGTGGCTAAGCCAGTATCATGTTCGTTTAGTGTAGTAATAACTATTCCGGTTGAGAAAGCAAACATCCTATGCTTGATTGCACGCACTTCTTTTGTATAGTGATATTGATGAACTTATGAAACAGCTTTGTATATTTCTATGTCTACATTTATGTGCTAGGGGACTTCCGTTCTCCCCTTGCACAAGTCTCTGCTTGTCTGCATGAAGTGCAACATGATGTGTTCTGTCGTTCAGCAATGAAATCTATCCCCACCACCCCATCTCCCCCCTCCCGCCCTCCAAAAAAAAAAAAGCGAAGGAAGTCTGTTCTCTTAGAAATATACAATATACATTAGGGCAAGTCTGATAAAAGGAAAATCTTGATTTACAAACCCTCATTTGTTAAATTCTAGATTTCTTGAAACATTTTCCAACAAATGCATAGATTTCAGTGGTAGGATATGGCATTTTTGGAATAGGGTGGTCTAGTTTGTCACCATTTTCAGAAAGTAAGGTGTTTTAGTATGAGGAACGTCACAGATGTATACACATGTTGCATGTTTGTCATGAGAATACTGAATACCTTAATTTGTTAAATTCTAGGTTTCTTGAAACATTTTCCAATAAATGTATAGATTTCAACAGTAGGAGATGTCATATTTGGAATAGGGTGTTTTAGTTTGTTACCATTTTCAGAAAGTAAGGTGTTTTAGGATGACATAGTTTTGATCGATGAGATCCGAAACGGCATCAACACAAAATTAGAATTTTGGAGGGATGCTTTAGAATCCAAGGTTTTAAAATTAGTTAGACTAAGACAGAGTATAATGCAAGTTTAGTAATAATAGGTGTAGAGACGAGGAAGTAGTTAAAATTGACGTCCAAGAAGTGCAAAAAAGACCACACTTTCGATATCTTGGGTTAATCTAGGAAAATGGAGAGATTGAGGAAGATGTCGCACACAAAATTAGAGCTGGGTGGGTGAAGTGGAGATGTGCAACTGGAATTTTATTTGATCGCCGCATGCCAATGAAGCTGAAGGGTAAGTTCTATAGGACAGCTGTGAGACTAGCTTTGCTCTATGGGGCTGAATGTTGGGCGGACAAAAAACAATATACTTATAGAATGTGTAGTAGAAATGAGGATGTTAAGATGAATGAGTGGCCAGACAAGAATGAATAGAATTCGAAATGAATCCATTCAAGATAATTTAGGTGTAGCACCAATAGGCGATAAGATGAGAGCCAGTAGACTTAGGTGGGCTGGCCATGTGTGGCACCGACTAAGTACATCACCTGTGGCGAGTTAGTTCAAGTGGAAGGACTTAAAAGGACAAGGGGTAGGCCCAAAAGGATGTGGTTGCAAGTAGTTCTGAAAGTTATAGGGGACTTATGGCGTCACTGAGAGTATGGCCTTTAATGGACTAGAATGACAGATCATGATTTGTGTAGCCGACCCCAATTAATTAGGAAAAGGTTATGATGATGATGATGATGATGATGATGAAGGTGTTTTAGTATAAGAAACTTCACAGATACATACACATGTTGCATGTTTGTCATGAGAATACTGAAAACACTTTGGGCTTTTTGTTTCATGACTGAATAGAACTCCAAGGCAACCAATATAATGCACGTATAACTTTTCTTTTCGTTTGTTTTTTTTAAAATGAAAACAGTATTTTGATATGAGCTAATTGTTGTTTCTTTTCTGAAAGAAAAAAATCAGATTAAGGAGTTTTCATGTGGAAAGTTCATTGGTTACAGTTAGAGTCATTTATTGTTCTTAGAATGTCCATCATTTTTGGAGATTTGCGGCATACATTTCCCGTGTAGGGAACTTGTGAAGTTTGAATAGACAGAGGGATAATCCTTTTTGTTTTTTTGGTTCTTTCTTTCTTTGTTACTTTTTTGTATGGGACATAAACCTTTTTGAGTGTTGACATTTTACTTGTAAGACCTTGATAAAGCATATCTCTGATGCATGTATCTTCCCCATACCAACCGTATCTAATATGTGGAGTTCGATTTGAAGCTCCAAATGTTGCAAATATTGAGGGGTTTTTGTGAAATTTTGCGAATGGCAATATGGCTGCTGGTCTTATGAGTACTGACAGATTTAACAGTTCTGCCCTAACATGCTACAACTGCTCTTGAGATGGTTTATTTGTGTTTGCGATGAACCTATGGATTTCTTGTTTATCGATAAGAATTATTGTGATATGTCTTACTGTTCCAGTTTCCATCTTTCATTAAGATTTAGAGAAAACCAACAGAGCCCAATGTCATAATAACTGAACCGGTAATCAGACTGGTAGTGTCTAGATCAATTTGTTGTGGTTGGACTGGTTGAACCGGTGAGCGTGTTTGCTTTTTTCTTAAAAGAAAGATTGGAAGAAATTCTCCATTTTTCCCTATTGTGAACATAGAAAGTCAAGGTTAGATTGAGTACTTGGTTAAGGTTGGATAAGATTGTGCTGTCACCATTTTATTATACTTCTCCAACATATATATCTATTCAAACTTTGAACGAATTTTATAAAACTATTAATGAAGTGTGCTCTTCAGGTTTTGTTGGGATCTAGAAATGAAGGCATCTAGTCGCTCATTGTACGTCTTTCTTGTGAGGATGTTTGTGTTGAACAAACTGTATTGTTGAACTCCTACTTGTCAGTTGTTTGTATCGGCTATTCATTGTTACAAGGCACACTTTGTTATGGTCTTTCCTCTTTTTGATCTTTGATATGCGAAGGCACTATGATCTTTAACCACACAATGTCTTATGTAGGAGCTGACGAGTAGTGCGGGCGAGGATGTTGTGCTGGCTATGAATACCTTCATTAAGCGTCTTTTAGCTGTGTCAGACCCTGCACAGATGAAGGTTTGGAATCTAGTTTGCCAAGCTTTATTTCTTTTGACTTGTCACTAATTTTAGTATGATATACTAATGGGATTATATTATGATGATATGAAATGTAATATTCAAGTTGGGAATGGGTTGGGGCATCGGTGGTTAGGGGGGCAGTTGCATCAATATAACATCCTAGGCTCCATTCTCACCTTTAAAACACTGCCAAAGCAAAAAAAAAGAAAAAAGAACAAAGTCATCTCTGAGGTATATCAAGTTGGATAATTGTCTCCTGCTCATCTATTGATAATATGAAGATTGAAGTATGCATGACGAGATTGCAAAACATTATCTTCAATAAGGTTACCTTTGGCAATTGAATTGTTTCTTGGGAACATGAATTCTTTTTCTTTGTGGATCCCTAATTCTCTTTTGTATTTTATCTACTTATTGATGCATGTTTATTTTATGGGTGAAGTTTGCATATGGTGCCATACTAATGCTGCAGAAGTAAGGCGCACCTCTAAATTGTGTTTCTAGGTGTAGTTCTGGTGTCAGAAACTTTATGAGGGCTTGAAAATCTATTTTTAACCTTAGCTATAACATTTAAAATTCCAAAAATGGTACAGATTGAGTAAATCTATAAACACTAGAAACTTTTGAAAATAGACAGTCTAGATAATTTGTTATAAGATGCAATATTTTTAGGACTTGAAATTCTTTTTTTTTTTTTTTTTCCATATTCATACATTTTGAGGTCAAGATGATCAAATTGGAGGGTTTTCCAACATCGGAACACTCTCTTCTAGAGGATTTTTTATATGTATGTTACTTCAATAGTTTAAGGTTGATACCTTATATAAACTTTTTTCCTATTTTATTTATATTAATGTGTCTGTTGTGTTCCATCCATGCATTTTTTTGCATATGTAAAATTCCGTTGTACATACTGGTACATGCTTATTAGTGATGTCTACATGTAGTACTATACATAGTAGTCTATAAATTTATATATTTTGATGTACTAATGTGGTAATATACAAGTCAGTTTGTCTATGCATTCATTTTTTTTCATCTGGATCTAAGAATAAAGTTCTTTATGAATTAGTACGAGAGGCTCATACTTGCTGGAAAGAATGGCACATCATGAGCTCATGCATAAACTGAGTCCCCATACCTAACCCATCAATTTCTTGAACGAAAAATTTTTATTTGGCACTTCAGTTATGTGCAAAGTTTGTTTTATTGATAAAAGCTGTATATGTTAAGAGTATTTTGTAATTTTAATTATTCAGGAACAAGATATCATATTATTCTTTGAGGTGCTGATAACATGTTATGTCGTAATTTGGATATTCTCATTTGCTTGCGAGGTCCTCTTGTACTGCTTTTATATGACAATTAGCATGCCAACAATTGACTTCTCTGCTATTTCATCTGCTGTTTTCTCTTTTCCCCAAAGTCAAACAGTTGTCTGCACTTACGGTTTTGCACACGGCGGTAGAATTTGAGTTTAAATGATCTAACAGTGTCCTCAGTCATTTGTAAAGTTTAACATTAGACTTACATGGAACAATGCCTGGGCAATTGATTGCAGACTACAGCAACAGAGACAACTGCACCAGAGCTTGCAAAGTTGTTGTATTGGCTGATGGTAGTGGGCTACAGCATCCGAAACATTGAAGTTCGCTTTGACATGGAGCGAGTGTTAGGTACAACCGCGAAGCTTGCTGAGTTACCTCCTGGTGAGAACATCTAATGCACAATTTAAACAGTGGATTGCCACCATATGCAATCCAACCTGCCAAGCTTAAGGGGGTTTGAAGGTAATTTGGGGATAGATGGTGCTTTCTCTCTGGCCTGGCTGCTTATTTATGGCAGTGTACTCAAGTATAGAAGAGGAAATGATTGGAACGTTCAAAAGAAGAAATGAGCTTCAGATGGAAAGGGACTAGTAAAAGTTCCTAGAAGAATGGCTTCTGAAATGAAAATGGGTAAAAGTGTAATTGGAGGAGACCCACTTGATGAAATTTAGTTTACATCGTGGGAGACCTCCTCTAGGGGCCTTATTGGGACACATGCCAATCTAATCTATATTAGGTCAATTTGATACACCTTAGAGCTAATAGTTCTTTATCCTGTCACCTTCATGAGAATCCTATGCTTAGGGTGTTATTTATTGTTAAAATAATCGGACTAAGGGCGAAAAATGGGCCCTGCATGAGTCTTGAGTTGATTGGCCGGGTTCACCTCGGGTTGCCCCGGAAAGGCTGGAAAAGTCTACAAATGTTTTTGGAAAAGTCTACAAATGTTTTTGAAAATTTATAAAAATTTAGAAAAATAAAATATACATAATAATGAAAATATTTACGATATGGGAAGTAGATAATTTTGCAAATATCTTTTTCCTTTGCAATATTTAAAAAATGTACTCCATTTTTTGTATTTTGCACTCATGTCTTATTATTATTATTATTATTTTTTTACCAAAATACCGTCATTCCGGTTCTTTGAAGTTCTAAAATCGGTACCTTTTCTTTGTTGTCTTTTTGAGCAACATATGGGTTTGAAAGTCGAAGTTCTGAAGTGACATTTTTGAAAATTAAGTAAGTTCTGAAGTTGAAGTTTTGAACAACTTATTCACTCAAAAAATGTGCAAGCTAAGCATTTTTGAAGTTTTGACTGCCATTTTCAGAAAAGTTGATTTGGAACTTCCGGTATGTAGTTTAAAAAAAAAAAAAGAGTAAACACTTTGAATTGAGGGTATTTTGAATAAATTAAAAACTTAAAAAAAGGTACAAGCATGTAAAATATAAAAATGAGAGACTTTTTATGAAAAAAATTATTTTGAAAAATAAATTATATAAATTACAAATAAAAAGGTGAAAGTTACAAACTATTATAAGAAAATCTTTTTGGAACAATGATAATGTTATTATTAGAAATCTTTTTGGAATCGTGTGATGATGCTATTAATTCAATATTTTAGTGGAATTTTGTGACAAAAATGAAGGAAATGATAATTCTGCATTTTAGTGGAATTTTGTGACAAAAAAGAAAGAAATGATAGTTTATAGGTACATGTCGGTAAAATATTGGTAATGCATTTTCTATATTTCTTTTCGACGTAGCCAAACAATAACAATGTATTTATCAGATTGCATCTAAATCTAAATACTATCCAAACAGTAACAATCAATTTACAGGTAATGTATTACGCAGTAATGTATTACGTCAGTAATATAAGTCATTGGTAATATATTTTCAGGTATCCAAATTGCCCTTGAGAGAACTATGAAAAAAGAGGGTCGGATTTCTACCAGCTTTTATATTTTGCTGAGTTTAGTTCACTCGCCTAATCAGTTGAGAACTTGCAGAGTTTGTACAATATTTCGGCAAGCCGGTGAGTACCATAGTGCTCGCCATAGTTGAGGGGGTGGTTGTGCTGGGGGTTTTGGGCTTGGCAAAGTGCGAGAACAATGGACTCGCATGCTGAGTGGCCTCGGCCGAGTTTCGAGCTTGAGTGAACTCGACTGAGTTTTCCAACATTAATCGGGTATGAAAACTTTGTATATATTCGCTGTATAGAAATGTAGCTCATTAAACCAAGATGGATCAATACCTCATTTGCAAGGAGATTAGTTTGCACATCTTTGTGTGGGTGGCTGGGTGCGAGTCTTCTTACCTAATGAGTAAGGCTTTTACCTCTTTTGCAAGGAACTGGTGCCGCACTTTTGCAAGAGATTTTTTAGCTCTTTTGCAAGGAACCGGTGCCACACTTTTCGTAGTTGTCTCGCTCTCTTCTGGTGTACTTTCCTCCTTCTCTTTGGTTTAACTTCTAATTAGTTTGTCTTTTGTTTCCCATTTTCTACCCCTTTTTTAATTTTTACGCAGGCGTATGTATGCTCTATTTTGCCTTTGTTTGTCTTTATTTGCCTTTCAATTATTTTTCTTTTTTGTCTTTTTTTGGGGAATTAGATGGGTCTGGGGTGTTTGTTGAAATTTGCTGATACATTTAAATTTATTTTTTATATTTAAAAATAGTTTCATATATTTTGTATTTTACAATGAAATCCTATTTTTTAGAACAATAAGTATATCTTAATTTATCTCTTTTTATATATATTGGACGGTCCAATTTGATATTTCCAAAAATAAAATGACCAACCTTCCCATCTATGTGTTTAAATAATTTTTAAATTTTTTTATAGTTATGAGATGCTGAGAAGTATAAACATACTAAATTTGGACTTAACCCGATATATAGAAAAAAATATAAAATTAATAGGTCCCCCTTCCTTCGATGGGTTTCCCTATTAAAATTAATAATATGGGGGAAATCTCTTTCTTCACACATATTTCTTGAATGTGTAATTGTGGATTGAACAATCAATTAGTACCTTGGCTAATATGGTCCAAAAACAACATTAGGTTTAGTCAATAATTGATCAAAATCAATATTTGATTTGTCTTAGCTGCTTAAACCATTTTGTTTTGACCGGCTCCATCAACTAAACAAACTTGGGGATTTTTATTTTATTTTTTAAAATAGGAAGAAGTTTATATAGAGTTGAGGCTCTAAACAACCAAATTAGAGCCTACCTCCAAAATTTCAATAGAAGAGGTTGTTTTAATGCCCAAATATCCTCAAATTGATCATCTTGGCATAAAGATGCATGGACATGAGAAAAAAAATGGATTTTGAGTTTTGGAAATAGTGCATCTTATAACGCATTTTTGGACCGTCAATTTTTAAGATTTTCAAGTTTTCATAGATCTACTCGATGTACACTATTTTTTAAGCTTTAAATTTTAAATTAAAGAGAAAAATATATTATAAGACTATCACAAAAATTTTCAATATTGAAATATTATTTCTCGATACTATTTGAAGGTAGGTTGTAATTTGATTGTTTAGAGCCTCGGCTCTATATAAACCGCACCCTTTAAAATATTATTTTTGTTTTTAATTTATTTTTCAAAAATTCAATTGAATTAGTTTGACCAATTTTTCTATCAGTAAATAAAGTTGGGCAGATATTTTACTATATTTGTTGATATTTTAATTTTAATTTTATTTTTCTAAAATTCAATCCAACCAGTCTGAACAAATTTTCCATCAAGTTTAATTAGACTAAACCCCTCACCGTGGCTTATCCAATCCTAATAGTACTGCTTAAAATAAATTTTTTTTAGAGGTGTATAAGGGAACCAAACGAATTCAAAAGAGCCTATAAATCACTTTGTAACTAATATTTGACCGCGTTTTTAAACTCTAATAACGCTCCACATCCCCTGATCCACTCTTAATCTTTAAAGGGTGTGCTCTTGATCTTTAAAGGGTGTGGTTTTTATAAAGTTGGAACCTTAAACGATCCAATTAAGGTGAATCTCCAAATTTTATCATGTAATTTTGGTGTATTTTTTTTAGAATTATCTGAAAGTCTATTTTCATATTTAATTATAAAAATTTTAAATGAAAAAAAAAGTTAAAATCAAGTAGATCTATAAACATATAAAAATCTTGAAAATGGGCGGTTTAGATAATGTGGCGCAAGATGCACTATTTATGAGACTCAATATATCAAACATCTCGAAATGATGAATTAAAACCTTTTGCGATAGATTTTTGAAGTGTATCTTTAATTCTACATTTTTTAAGTTGTAACCCTATATAAACTTTTTCCATCTTTTTAGATGGATTGTTTGCTTCTTACTTCTCAGTTTTAAGCTCCATATATAATTTTTTTTTAGAAAGTGCTCATTGGAGATTATCTGGGAACTTTTCTATTCCCTTTAGGTGGATGCAGCACTAAGCGATGTGCCGTGGCGGCGAACTTTTCATCATTTTGTGCGCGAACTTATCCTTCAAAAAATTTATTACCTCATAAATTCTTTAAATTTTATATATACAAATAGGCTATAAAATTATTAAAAATTACCCTCCCCAAATCTCCGTGTTGGTGAACATTTGATGCAACCATAGCTTGTAGTATTTAAAAACCCGGATCGGTGGGTACAATAATATTTAACTACATATTTGTGTCGAATCGTTTGATTGGCAATCAGCATCAAGTCTAGACTGGTGTGGATCAGATCTAATAAAATATTAAATAATTTTAAAAAATATATATAAAAAAATAAATTCAAAAAAAATTAAATTAAATCCCATACGATCTTAAAACCAATTCCGTCCCACCTGTTTTCCAACTCAATCGAAGATTTCAAAACACTGCTTTGATATATATATATTAATATCCCAGTTTGATGTGATCAATGATTGCCAGTTTGTCTACTAAGGATAAATGGTGACCCTTGGCTTCTATGGTTTCACACACAATAATGAGGTTAGGGAGCTTTAAATGAACAGTAAAAGGAGGCAGCTATCGCAAGCAAACACCCGTTCCTTTCGCATTGCTATTGGTTTTGGCGGCCGTATGTTTGTCCTTGGAAATCAAACCTATTGCAAGTCAAACAACCGTTCATTATTATTGGTCGTTCGCCATATATTTGTTGTTCAAAATAAAAAAAGAAATGTGTGCAGGGGCATTGTTTCTCATTTTACGGCTCCCTATCTTTGATGCTTTGACATGTTTGGTTCCTAACGAGGTTTTCATATTTTGAAAAAACAGATCGGTGACTTAGATCGTTCATCCCAAAAATCGGATCGGATCGGGAGATCATTGATTCAGATTGGAGAATAGGCCGAATCAGTAAGATTCGACATTAAAAAAAAAAAAATTTAAAAAAATAAACTTTCTTAAAAATCCATTTTTTTTAGGTTTTAAAAAATTAATGATATTGTAATAGTTTTTTTATTATTTTATTGAAAGTACATGAGTACTTAGAACTTTTCTCATGTCTGAGTGTTTGTAATCAATTATATTTATTTTATAGTAAAAAATAAAATTTAAAATATAACTCATTGCAATAGAATGGATTTATTTTATAGTAAAAAGTAAAATTTAAAATACAAATCATTGCAATAGAATGGATGTCTTTGACTCAAATTTACAGTAAAAAAAGAAGACGTCTATAATAGTTTTGGACTTTTTGATTTAATTGAGAGAAAACAAGGGTATGATCCTCGCAAATAAATGAATCTAACATGTAATAGTTTATGTGGTCAAAATATAGAATTTAGAAACATAAATTTTCAATCATGTTTTAATAAAATTATAATAAATAAATAAATTCATACTTACAATGTGGAATAATTGATAAAACAACTAGAAAATAGATTTTGAAGTGGTATGAATTAGTGTTATTTTTTTTAAAAAAAAAATATTCGATAAGCTAGTACTATTTTTTTAAAAAAAAATGTTTAATAAAGTAGGATTAGTATTTTTTTTTACTTTTTTAATATCATATGAGCTAATATTTCTTTTTTTTAAAAAAAAATAATTCCCAATGAGCTAATATCCTAATATTAATCCCTTGAGCTAGGACACTATCAAAAGGAGTTTATTCACTAGTCACTAGTAGGTTATGGAAACCACGCCTCCACTTGTAGCTTATATAATGGGATATATAAGAGCCAGTTGTGATTACGTTGGAACACAATGGCAAAGAAAGATCCACTATGAGAAATTTTAAGGATGTGATTGAACTCGCATATCCAAATGAAGAACATCTTATTCAATAGAAGAGACAAAGAAGAATTGTCCCGTATCAAAAAAATGTGGGACTGAAAGGTGGGGAAATCAAGGGCCATGTGATTTTAAGGATGTGATTGAACTCTCATATCTAAAGGCAACTCAATATAGGCCACCACTATATTTATTTAATGAAAAAATTAAGAACTACAAATTTAAAAACTGAAAACCATAGGAACAAGTTGAAGTCTTATGTTCTTGCTGAGAGAACCCGTACAGACTGTTCTGAACCGGCCGGTTTTAGAGGGACTCAACTGGATATCAATATATTATGGGATTTGGAATGGCTAGGACGAATCCTGGTCTGGATTACCAAATTTTCAAATACTGGTTCTTAATATAATCTTTGTTGACCTTTTCCTATGGTAAATTGTGTTTTTAAAACCTGGAATCGGGTGTTGGGTCAGTGTATGAATTTGAATTGGCAATTCTGATCCACCAATTCTTTGGGTTCAAAAGAAAATAAAATATTGAAAAACAAAGAACAATATTGAAAAATTAAATTGTGAGGGAATTGCTTTGTTGACCTTGCTCGAATCGGTGGATCTCAATTCGATTCACCCAATTCTTTGAACTGGATGATTTTGTCCAAATGGGGCTGATTCTTGGTCCGTAAGGGATTGAACTTTTGTATGAATGCTTTCGATGAGATAGGAAATTATCAATGGTAGTGTTTTGAGACTCGGCCGAGTTTACTAGGGCTTTGTGGATCCACTTGGACTTAGCCAAGTGATTTAGGCCTTGCTATATTGGGTGAGGCCAAGTAGCCCCACGTTTTATGTAAAAGTTGGGGTACATAAAAAATCTCAAAAGATATAGAAATTGTTGTATAAAATGTTTATATGTAAATTGGATTTCTATTGTCAAAGATTAGTGAGTTTTTTTTTTTTTTTTGCCATAATCCCTATTCCTATATTTTTTTTGGATTTTTTTTTAAAATATCTTCAACCTAAATCCATTTTTAAAATGGAAAAAGTTTATAGAGAGTCGAGGCTCTAAACAATCAAATTAGAGCCCACATCAAAAATTTCACTTGAAACGGTTGTTTTGATGCCCAAATATCATCAAATTGATCATCTTAACGTTAAGATGTATGGACATGAGAAAAAGATAGACTTCAAGTTTTGGAAATAGCTCATCTTCTAATGCATTTTTGGACCGCCAATTTTTAAGATTTTCAAAATTTCATAGATATGCCCGATCTACACTATTTTTGAAGCTTTAAATTTTATAATTAAAGACGAAAATATATTTGAAGGCTATCACAAGATTTAAAATGTAGAATTAAAGGTGCATCTCAAAAATCCATCATAAAAGATTGTTTGATGTTGGAAAACTCTCTAATTGAACATCTCGACTGTTTACGCTCCGATCTGCGCCGATCTCTAGGATGAGATCTGCTCAAATTTTAACAAAAATTGAGTTAAATTTGAAAAAGGTAGAGAAAGTGGGGTCACTTGAATTATGGGTTTAGAAAAATCCCAGAACTATACAGATCCGGCCATTTTTTGAGTTCACTAGCAGTGCCAACTCCAAATCCATATTTTGACTAAAACAATGCTTTTAAATTTAATTAAACATGATAATAAATTAATTTTTTTAAAAATAAAACTGATAATTAAATGAAGAAAACAGACCAAAGTAAGCAAATAAATAAATACTTACATCTAGAGACCCGAAACCTGGAGTTCCGGGCTTGGATTAGGCCGTTCTTCTGATTTACGCCATCATCTCCTTTTTTGGATGCCTTTGCTTGTTAGAAATGGTAGTTCTAGGGTTTCTAAGGCACGGAGAAAAACTCATAGGTAGGGTCAACCTAGGCTTTTATGAGGGATTAAGGATTGGAGCAACATTTCTAATAGGGTCTACCTAGGACTTTTTTGAGGGATTGAAGGAGAATTTACTTAGTTTTCTAAAGGTTTTGAGATCTTCTATGTTGAATATGAATTATGGGATTTTGGGATCTTTTAAGTTTGAATATGAATTATGTGATTTTTGGGGATTTTTGTGTGATTTTTCCTAAAATTTTAAGAATTTTTGAGGGGTTTTTCCTATTTTTGGGCTATTGTCCCAATTTCGAGAATTTCTTCATCTCCCTTTTTGAGTTTTGGAGAGGGTATTTATAAGGATTCAATAGGTGATTTTTACAGATTTTTTTGGATTTATCTTGACCCTTTTGACTTTATCTAATTAAAAAAAACTCGTTTACTGGCATCTGGGCCTGACAAGTTGCGACGCGGCCCGGCATTTGGGTCTCACAGTGATCAAATTATCATTTTCTATATCGTTTTAAGCGTAGATCCGATTTGGGTGATTCTTGGACCGTTGGAAAGATCTCGGAGTCTACTTCAATTTGGGATAGGTTTGGACATGTTTAGTTAAAATATATTAAGTCTAAGTTGCTTATGATTTACTAAGATTTGTGTGGTCCTTTGGGACTTAGAACCGAGGTTTTTAGGAATTCCCTTAGCCAGAATTTTGAGAGGGGTGTCTATATCGACATTGAGATGTATGAATATGAAAAAAAAAATATTTTGAGTATGAAAAATAGTGTATCTTGCAATACATTATCTGGACCATCTATTTGCAAGATTCTCATTGACCTATTTGATTTGAACCATTTTTAGAGTTCAAAGTTTTATAATTAGAGATGAAAATATATTGTCATGCCATCCTAAGAATTTTTTATACCAAAATTATATTTATAATAAAATTTAGAAGTACACACTTAAGGTTGAAACCTTATTGAAACCACACTCTTTAATGAATATTTTTCGAATCCAAGAAATAATATATCTTGCAAGACATTATCTGGACCATCCATTTTCAAGATTCTCATGTGTTTATAGATCGATTTGATTTGAACCATTTTTAAAGTTTAAAGTTTTATAATTAGAGATGAAAATATATTCTCATGTCATCCTAAAAAAATTTTATATCAAAATTACATTTATGATAAAATTTAGAGGTGCACGTTTAAGGTTGGAACCTTATTGAAACAACACCATTTAATGAATATTTGTTATTTTTATTATATTGTTATTATTTTTAGTTAATTTTTAATTTTTATGCAGCTTTTTGCCCAGGCGAGTCCACATTGAACCAAGTGAGTAACTCAGCCTCGGGCCAGGGCCAAGTACATGCTGAGACGTGAGTTTCAAAACACTTACAAAGCTGAAAAATCTCGAGGCTTTGAAATTTGTTAAGAACATCATAGTTTTTTAATGGAACTGATATAAGTGCATATTTTATCTTTCTTTAAAAAAACTTTTCTAAAAAACTTCTTCCCCATAATTTTATATCTTCATTAATTTAATATCTTTGAATTTTGGATTAGGGATAAGCACATTAAAAGTGAAAGTAAATTAAGAATCTTGATTTAAAAATAACATTTATAACTTTTTTTTACCAATATATTCTCTTAAAAGAAATACAATATATTCTCCAACAAATAATCCATCAAAACAACTACATATATCAAATAATAATTAGAGTTAAGAGGAATAACCCAATAAAACTATTTTCTTCCTCTAAACACTGAGTATCATTATAAAGAGCAAGAGAGACACTCATGAAACTAGATATTTAGGCACCTAGGAATTCATGGTGAGCTTCAAATATCTAGATTTGCATAAGCATTTTGTCACTTTCTTTTTGACAATAAAAGTTCGATTAACCTTTGTAATTTTTTTTTTTTAAAAAAATTTCATTAGTGCATGCAACATAACTATTTGGATGGACTATTATTATACATTTTTCGGTTTTTGTATTGGGAAAGTATAGAATGAGACCATTTACATTTGATACAAGGTAGTCACATTAATCTTGACCATTGGATGTGAAATTGAGTGGTTACAATTATTTTATTGACCAAGCTCAAACTTCAAAAGAAATTTTTTCAAACTTCATGACACATCCAAGCTACCAAATTTCACATCAAATGGTTGTAAAGAATTGTAACCACCTTGTATCAAAGGTAAATAGTCTTATTGTATATAATCCCGTATTGTATTTTAGTTAACTATGATCCTATATTAAAGCTATGTTTTTTGGGATTGTATACAATGATACCATTTACCTTTGATATAGGAATGTCACAATTACTTACAACCATCCGATGTGAAATATAATAGCTTGGGTATGTAACAAAGTCAGAGAAAAATTCTTTTGAACCTTGAGCTTGGTCAATGAAATAAATGCAACCACCCAATTTCATATCCAATGGTCGAGATTAATTGTGATCATCTTGTATCAAAGGTTAATTGTCTCATTATATACTTTTTAATTTTATTTATTTTTGCTTCTAACAATAATCCCATATCTTGGATTCCGTTCTTGTTGTTCGCTAATATAGTTTTTGTGTTTAGTATTGTTATTATTATATGCTCCCAATAAATCTACGATATATTTTGTACCACGACAACAGGCGTATTCTTGTTGTATTTGTTGAAAGTTTACACAAAAAATTGTCGATATTAAGAAAAGACATAAAAAATATTTTGGTGAATCATTTCTTGACGGACCCACACATATTAGGTTTTCAAAAGATATAGCTTCCAGCCCCCAATCCAATATGACCTTATTTTATAACACATTTTTATACCAAACATTTTAAGAAATGACGCTAACTTATTTACTCACCCAACACCTTCCTCTCTCCACTGGCCCCAAATCCTTTTTCTCTCTCTGTTGCCACTCTCCCAACCTCTCTCTCCATTGCGCCCACAATCTGTCTCTCTCTCTCTCTCTCTCTATCCTTCTGAGAGCTCAAGCATTGAATCAACAAGACATAATCACCCCAAATGCCCATTTTCAATCATCTTATTCACCTCCCCAAATGATACAATTTTACAGAGCCCCTTAACGATGGTGGGCTGTTCAGAGACACTTTGCTGGTACCCATTTTCCCAAAAGCCCTGTGACCATAATGCTATAAGCTGAGGCATTAATCCCATTTCCCCACGATTCTCTCAAACAATTTTATTGCATCATTGAGTCTCCCTTCTCTCCAGTAACCAAAACTGAAGTTTCAGAATCAAAGGCTATGGATTACCCTTGCTAATTGGTTAATCTGATAAAGGCCATGGATTACTGGAATTGAAGTTGCATAATAAATAAACTGATATTTTTTAACAACAAGTCTAGAGAGCTATGTCCGCATTGGCTGCTGGATTAGAGAGAGAGAAAGATGGTTTGGGGAGAGAGGAGAGAGAGAGGGGGTATGGGGAAAGGTCAGAGAGAGATAATGGTTTGGGGCGAGAGGAGAGAGTGTTTGTGTGAAAGAGATTAAAAAGGAAAAGGTCAAAGAAAGGATAAAGAGAGAGAGTGAAAGAATCGTCATATTTTAATATGTTTGGGACGAGAATATATAGTCAAATGGGGGTGGGGGTTATTACATAAATTTTTTGAAAGCTAATGCCGATGCATAGGTCTATTAGGAAATAGTATACCAAATTAAGGTGTATGAGATATTTTTCTTAAAAATTATAATTCAATTGTTTTAATGTATTCGTAATTGATTTTTTTGAGTCAAATCTGAAATATTCACATTTTTTAACTAAATTTTTACGATCCGTATTTTTTACCCGATTTTTTACCTCTGACTTTTTGGAGCAAAACCGATTTTATTACCGATGTTTTGATTTGGCAGTATATTGCTATTCCTCAACCTGTTAACTATGGGCACAACTACTTCGTTGGAGAATAGTTTTTTCGAAGTTGACCCATTCCTAAACTAAGTTTGCCTTTATTTTTTATCCAAACCTGAGAGAGAGAGGGATTGTTACCTTAGTATGTAAGAGTTATACAACTAAATCTTACAATCAAATTAGAGCCCATCTAAAAAATTTCATTAGAAAAGGTTGTTTTGATGCCCAAATATCATCAAATTGATCATCTCGATATCATGATGCACAGACACGACAAAAAAATAGATTTCAAGTTTTGGAAATACTACATCTTGTAACTGTTAATTTTTTAAAAATTTTAAGTTTTTATAGATCTGCTCTATCTACATTATTTTTAAATATTTAAATTTTATAATTAAAAATAAAAATATATTATAAAATTATCACAAAGATTTACAGTATTGAAACCACATTTTTCAAAACTATTTAAACTACGTTTTACTTTGATTGTTTAGAGTCTCGACTCTATACAACCTACACCCTTTTTAGTTTAACGGTATAGAAGTTGAGTGGCCTTATAGAGAGAGATAGATTGTTAAGTTAGTATGTGACAGTTCTAAAGGTTATAATAATTGCCTTTTTAAGGTTTTGGGGGAATCTTAGATGGGCCGAGTAGCCCTTTGAAATCATCATTATCATTCAGATCCTTATTTCAATTATTTTCAATCGGTTGCACAAATTTTATCATGTCATTCTGCTTTATTTTAAGGCCATATCCTGTTTTAAAATGAGCATATGATATATTTATCATTCATAAAAAATTGCAGCATGGGGTGTTTTGTGTCGGTTACGAACCTAACACAACCCTCTTCATTTACTCGGGCTGGGACCCGCCTATGACCTGCAAAGGCCCGGCCAAGGCTGAGTTAACATGGCTGGCCGCTTTGAAATATTTCTAAAAAGCGTGGGGTTGCTTTGTCAAGTTTGGCGACTTCCATACTTTCCAGGAAAAAAAAAGAAGCTCCATCCATCAGTGCCGTTTGAAATTCAATGTAGTGGTCCCCAAAAGTGTCCTTTTAAAAGCCAAGGGCGGCCTCACGCTCTATCTGTAGCCCTGAGCTAGCTGCTTTTTTTTAAAACTTCGGCACCCTACGGATGACGACAAATTTAGATTGAAGACCTAAATTGAATTCTAAGTGAGACTTTTATTTTGTTTATTTTACTTTGAATTATAAGAACCATATGGAATGTGACTAAAGGAACCATTATTGAATTTGCCATATGGAAATGAAAACCCGTGATTTTGAAAGGACCATTATTGAATTTCCCTACATTATTAGTCAAGATGGACCAAAAATTAATGAATTAAAAGTAATTATAAAAAGTAAAATATCAAGAATGAATCTATGATAGGAAAAATGTTGTAGATAAGGGTGAGGCCTTAAACAATTAAATTAATATGCACTTTAAAAATTCACTTGATGAGGTTGTTTTGATGCTAAAAAACCTTCAATTTGATCTTCTCAACTCCATGGATATGAGAGAAATAGATTTCAATTATTGAAAATAATGCATCTTGTAATATATTATCTAGGCCGTTAATTTTCAAGATTTTCAAGTGTTCATGGATTTCTTTGATCTACGCTATTTTTGAATCTTTAAATTTTATAATTAGCAATAAAAATAAATTTCCTGGCATTGCGAAGATTTCTAATACTAAAATAACATGTTTGGGCAAGTGCACCCTACGTTGATTTGTTAGAGCCTCAGCCTTAAACAAACTACACACCTCATTCTATAGATTAAAACCCTAATCTGAAAACGGAAAAACACAAAATTACAAACATACTTGTAGCCTTCAGATTGTGAAATAAGTTGATTAAGGATGTCTTACAAAGCTCGATAAAATCCTTTCTAAATTTGAGTGTAATAAATAGCGCACTCTCAACCGTCCAGTTTCAATTCTAAAGGGTAGATGTAATCTTGACTTCTCGCGCCAGGGGTCATACCATACTTTTCCAAATGAAATTAGTGAGCAAGTACCACCAGCTGGAATTCACACATGAACACCTGTCTCTCTCTCTCTCTTCTCTATATTCTCTCTCTCTATTTATTGAGTCTCTATTCACACACGCACATTATTAATGAGTTCCATTATTTGGAATTGAACTCAAAGCTTGGGCATTCCCTAGAGAGAGAGAGAGGTTGTTTTGGAGCAAAAAAAAAAAAAAAAAAACTAGAGAGAGAGAGTTCTTGAAGAGAGAGTGTGTTTTAGTTTTTGGGCAAAAATATCAGAGAGTGATAGTGAGTGAGAGAGAGAGAGAGAGAGAGATGTTGCAGTGGGCATGGGCATACACATTGGCAGCGGCCATGGCGATGTTACCAGCCTCCACAGGGCTCGGCTTCAGCTGCAAGTCCCCCTCTTCAACCACCTGCCAAGCCTTTGTGGGCTACTTCCCCCAAAACACCACCACCGCCCATAACATAACCGCTCTCTTCAGCCTCTACTCCGCTTCATCTCTGTTCGCCGCCAATTCTCTCCCCGCCTCCACACCATCCTCCCACTCCTTCCCCTCCGGCCGGCCCGTCCGCGTTCCAATCATCTGCCGCTGTGCAAACGGCATCGGCATCTCGGACGGCACCCCTAATTACACCGTCGTCAAAGATGATACTCTCTCTCTCATCTCTGAAACCCTGTTTTCGGGCCTGCTTACTTTCCCCGATATTGCACAAGTCAACAATATTTCCGATCCCAATCGTATTCTTGTCGGGCAAAAGCTTTGGATTCCTCTGCCTTGCAGCTGCGATGAGGTGGAGGAGAGGAGGGTGGCGCATTACGCACATGTGGTGGTGGCTGGGTCGACCACAGACGAGATTGTGGCACGGTTCGGAGTGAAGAAATCGGTGCTGCTGTCGCTTAACAATATTACCGATTCTTCTCTCAAGGCCGGGGCGGTGCTTGATGTGCCACTACCAGGTTTCTCTCTGCTTCTTTGTCCTCCATTTTTGCTTCCTCTCTCATGCCTCTGTTTTTTTTTTTTTTTGCTATTTTGTGTCGCCTAAAATCTTCTCAAAAGCAAGATTTTTCATTAACTTTTTTTAAAACTGAACTGAATTTCTGAACTTCCTTCTCAATTGCTGCTTCTTTCTTGTAATGTTTTTCCTTCTTTTGTTTCATCATGAATTATGGGAGTTGTGATATTTGGACTTTTCATTCTATCACTGTGATACTTGTCTTTTCTTGAGAGATTAAAATGTTTTTTATTTTTACATTCTTCTATTGTATTACTAATCCTTTATAGAAAAAGGTTATATAAGATTGCCATCGGAAAATGTAGTTTTAATGTTGAAAACTCTTCTAATTGATGATCTTGACATCAAGATGTATGAATATATATAAGAAAAAAAAGATTTTTAGTCCCAGAAATAATTCATATTGCACCATGTTATCTAGACAGTGTATTTTCAAGGTTTTCATTTGTTTATAGATCTATTGATAAAAATAGATTTTCAAAAAATCCTAAGAATTTTTTACACCAAAATTATATGTTATGATAAAATTTGGAGGTGCACTTTAAATGGATTGTTTAAAGTTACAGCCTTGTACAAACCACACCCATCTTTTATTAGCCAAGAAATTCCCCATAAACAAGATTGGGGTTTCGTCACTAATCATGAAACTAAATTGTTTTTTCTTGATAAACAAACAGCTTGTTATGCCACTATGGATGATCGATCAATGGATCACAACTTGATCGTCCCCAATGGGAGCTATGCCCTCACTGCCAACGATTGTGTGGAGTGCTTGTGCAACTCTACAGACCTCAGGTGACAAACCAATTATATGCTTTGGATTTATACTTTCTTATTTCTTTTAGCCATAAACCTCGGGATTTATTTTTTCCATTACCTTCACTTCCTTCAAATTCCAAGCCATTAATTGATTGTGATTTATGGGTAACATTGTAGGTTACAGTGCAAGCCATTTCAGGTCACAAACATTTGCCCATCCATGTCTTGTGAAGTAAGCGGCCTTGCTAATGATCTTCCTCTTGGCAACACTGTAAGTTTTCATTGTGCTTAGTGATCTTTCTTTTGCTAAAATAATTGACTTTGTTGAATTAATTATGTATTTGTTTTTGGGAGGAGCTGTGGCCTCCCATTAAGCATTTATATTATTATGGTTTTAAGACTAATGTCACCCTTGGTCAAATTTGATATCATGTTTATCACCAACAGGATTGCGGTTTGACCCATGGGTCTAAAAGTATTATAGACCCATGGGGCAACAAGGTTTTAGTTTATAATATAAATATATTTAATATATAAAGGATGGGGTTGTCGTCTGGCCGCATATTTCAAAGTTTGGTGAAGCTGCACTTTAGATCCCAGCTACAAAAACAAGATCTGGTGCGAACAAATTTGTTTTAGGGCCTACAAATTATCTGCTCGATTTGAAGCTCAAAAAATGGTGCAAAGCTGACGAACTATTAACAATTAAAATCAATGGGCTAAAAAAGGTTTTACAACCATATTTTAGTGCTTGAAATCTATTTTTTTTCCAATCAAGGGGGCGATGCTGGTTTTTGGGCATCGGAATTGCAATTTCAAATTAGATTTAAGGTGCCGCTAGATAAAGCTGTGGTTTTAGAAAATATTTTTCCATGCATGAACAATTTCAGTTTATAGTGCATGTTCTGCATCATGTTTTCTCATAAATTCTTTTCAAAGTGTATTAGTATATTGGGAAAAGTATATAATGAGACGATTTATCTTTGGCACAAAAGGATCACAATTATTTTTTAACATTGGATTTGAAATTAAATAGTCTCAAATTTCAAATGAAATTTTATCGAACTTTTTGACACACCAAAATTATCAGGTTTTCACCTCACATGATTATAAATAATTGTGATCTCTTTGTATGAAAGATTAATGGTACGATTGTATACATGTTTTCTCACAAATTAATTCAATTCGGTAAAATTTAGATGCCCAAGGGTTGAATAGAATGTCGGTGTGTGAATTTTCAATCCAATTCACCACTTGATAAAATATAGATGGCTCAGGTTTTACGTACCCCACGATTTGACCTGTACCTCCAATTTTCAATTAAAAATATCTTCTTCCTTTATATGGGTTTCGTTCTTAAGAAGGTTCAAGGATAATGTTTGCTCAATTTCGTGTATTCACTATAGCCTTTGTACCCTTTTATTTCAGCTTTCCAGTAGCGCAAATTCTACCTCAACGGCCTGCCCATCGGCCACTTGCGCTTACCAGGGCTACACCAACGCCACCATCTTCACTAAGCTCGATACTTCCACATGTTCAGGTGCAGTCTCATTCCTTCTTAAATGACTATCTCATCATTAGGGGTGGCAATGGTCCAGGCCCGGCCCAGACCTAAACTTCTAGGGCTTGGCTCTCACTGCTAGCCTAATTGGCCCGGCCCGACCCGACCCTTTTTCTTTTAGTTTTTCATGAGATTTTATTTAACCCGGCTGGGCCCGGCCCGGCCTAACCTTTTTTCTTTAGCTTTTTTATGTGATTTTATATGGCCCGGCCTAGCCCTTTGCTTGGCCTACTCATTAGGGTTGAGAATGGGTTGGATTGGGTTTGGATCCACCAGGTTCTGGATTCAGATTTGAAAAGTATACGCAGGATCCGGATCCAGATCTAAAAAGTATTCATAGGATTCAGAATCGGATCCGGATGTGGAAAGTATACATAAGATCTAAATTCCGAATCCAAACCTGATTGGATCCCAAAAAAAATTATTTTATATATTTTATATCTATAAAATTATATATAAAAAGTACTATATATATATATATAATACTACATAATATTTTTAATTTTGGCTGGATCCAGATCGGATCCCCATGTAAGATCTGATCCAAATTCAAATCTGAATCCGGATCTATCCCGATATCCCAGATTTGTATAGGGTCCGAAATTCAGATTTCAGGTCCAAAGTGGGTAGAGTCTCAGCCGCGTAATCTTTTACTAACCTGAGAGAGAGAGAGAGAGAGGTTTTTCTTGGATTCCTAGCAGCTGGGATAATATGGAATTGGTAACAGGTGGGCCCCCTAGTTTTGGGTCGATTGCTCGAGTGGTTGCGAGATGGTGGGGCCTCTTGTTTCTAACAACACTCTTCTTACTCTCCTAAAAAGAAATCACATCTGAGAAGCACATATGCTTCAATTTTGGACTCAGTTACTGTTGAAAAGGCGGAGCAGAACGTTGTTATTGTGTGAATCTTTTTCATTTTGGAAAACGCAGTTATTCATAATGTACTGTGTTGTAACGTACCGTATTTTGTTTTTTTCTGTTACGTTCATTGTGTTATATGTACCTTGACCTCAGGCGGTCAAAAAAATGTTAAGAAAAAAAATACAAAAAAATCTGTTAAAATATGAAAAGCATATAAAGAAAGAAAAAGTTTATATAAAGATACTACCTTATAATGTAGAACCACGGATGCCCTTTAAAAATCCATCGGAAAATGTAGTTTTAATGTTGAAAAACCCTTTGATTGATCATCTCGATATCGAGATGTATGACTATGACAAATAAAAAGATTTTAAGTCTCAGAAATAGTGCATTTTACAATATATTATCTACAACATCCATTTTCAAGATTTTCATATGTTCATAGATCTATTTGATTTTAACCATTTTTGAAAGTTAAAATTTTATAATTAGATATAAAAATAGAATTTGAGATAATCTTAAGAATATTTTACATCAAAATTATATACCATAATAAAATTTGAAGGTGCACCTTACTTCTACACCTATGGATGCATCCGTATGCAAACTGCACCCTATAAAGAATGATTAAAACAAAACACATTCAAATGAAGTTGAAAATTTAATGTAAAAAATGGATTTTAACCCATTTTATATTTTTCAAGGGCTATTTTAAAAATTTTCTAAAATAGATGGAAAATATAAAAGTGAGTATTAATTAACAAAACAATTTTTAATCGTTACCATAATGTAAAGAATATTTAAAAATGCATTACAAATCAAATTCTTTATTTTTGAGAATTTATATACATTTTTTTGATTTTTTTCTTAAAAATACGGGTTGATCACCTTAACCGCCCAAAATCGGAATCAGCCACTGGCTGGTTTTGATCTAACAGGGTAGTTAGCAGTTAGATCGGGCAATTTTACGAACAATGACCCCAAGAGATTATAATAATCCCTAGCCATCAGATGTAGAATATGACATTTTGGGATGTCTTCTAAAGTTCGAAAAAACTTCTTTTAGACTTTGAATAGAGTCAACGAGACAACTCTAGTCACTTTGTTTGGTATCCAAGTGCCGTGGTACATTATGATCTCTTTTTACCGAAGGCAAGTATAAAATTTTCCCATAACTATACAAACAAGAAACTCGTTTCGAAAGTGCTTGAAAGAAAACTTTGAACTGGCCTTGCCTGGGATGTTAAAGGAGTGCTTTAACATGAGAACCTCTGATGTTGGTGAGCATCTTAGAAGTGGGCTGTGCCTGCACACACATTGGCTGCTCCACTTTAAAGGCCTAGAGCGTGTCTAGGAATGGATTTCATAATCCATTCTTCTCGAACATTGATTTGGTCGTCGATGCTCTGTGGTTTGAGGGTTTTGAAAAGTAATTAAATTTACAGTAATTGAATGAAATGAGTGAAAAAAAAGAAAAAAAAAAGTTCACACCTTTGTCAGAGCCTGATGACAGAATCCTAAGTAACAGGAAGCCAAATTAGACTTGTTGAAGAGGTGTATGATTCTCAAGCTGATCTCAAAGAAATAAACACATGTGGATACAACTCAGCTATTTGCATGATAGTGAAAGGAGAGCCAAATATAATGCAATTATGTGGAGAATTGAGTGGACCAATGATAAAAACAACTAAAGTGACATCTAGAATAGGACATCTTATCCTATAGGTAGGCTTGAATTGACTTATTTGATCTTGGTTCATTGAAATTCACATTTCTCTAACTGGTTTAGTCCTGATGACGAGGCAGATTCTGCCATTTGTGCCTTGCTCCATTTTCGAAATTATTTAAGAATATTATGAAAATATGGGGAAGAGATTTTTGGATATAGAAAACAGGATTTTGAATCAAGGAATAGGAAACTACCTACTGATCTTGTAACCCAAAATCCCAACTTTGAATAATTATTATTTTTTTGTTCCTGTTTTCGTTTAGGCGCTGAAGAGAATCAAATCATCCACCACCGAATAATTTTAATGCTTCAATAGGCTTAGATCTGGTGCCTGGTGTGCCACATTAAAAATGCATCATGCCTGAGTTCTACCTCCCAATAATTTTGCTTATTGGCCCCCTCATTTGCTATTTAAGGCCCTGAAATGGGTATTTTGAGCTCAAATGATTCTCTTTCATGGTTCAAAGTTCAAACTCATAACGTTACCCCTTCAATGCCCAACCCTAAGAAATCTACTTCCAGGAGATTTGATAGGGGTAAATAGATTGTTTTTACAAGTAACCCAGGACAACAACATTGGAATGCCATATAGAGCCATTAGGTAACTTAAAAAGGAAGTATGGATTATAAAATCTACTGGGTAGGTGAACCCATTATATTGAAAGGATACAGTGATGCAAATTGGATTTAAAAATAAATCTATATGTCCAAGCGGCTAAATTTCACTCTTGGTGGAAATGCAGTAGCTTTGGGGTTTGAGAAGCAAACTTTATCTCTTGATCCACTTTTGAATCAGAGTTAATTGCTTTTAAAATGGTTGGATGAGAAGCTGAATGATTAGCGGTGGCAACGCGTTAGGTCCGAGCGGGTTGGGTCTGGCCAGACTCGGACCTTGACCCAGACTCGAATAGTATTCAGATAAAATTTGGTGGTGCACCTTATTTTGATTGGTTAAAGTTGCAACCTTATGCAAACCACATTATTTATTTATTTAATTTAGAAGAGTATTCAAACAATTACTGTTGGAGGGCAAAAATATGAATTTGTAGATTTTTAAGTGATTAACCAATCATTGAGAAATGCGGTGTCGCTCTACAGTTTTGAATGTGATAGAGTTTACACCCAATACTGTGATTTGTCACAAGTTTGAACATCTTTCATTAATCATGACTACCCTTTAGTTTGTGCTAAAAAGGCCCTAAATCAGTGATTTAAAGAACGGATCGATGTTTCGAATAAGGCATTTTAAAAACTCATCCGGATCAGTGATTCAAATTAAGAATCGGCCGACTCGATCGGATTAAGCTCTAAAAAAATCAAAAAAAATTATTATTAAAATTATTTATAAATGTTATCTTTTAGAAATCTAATAAGAAATGAGGGTACTCCATTGTTAACTTTAACTTTTTTCATCAATTTGTGAATGTTGATATGTTTTTTCTCTGTATAAACTTATGTTAACCATTAAATTTACATCACACATAAGAAAAATCATATAATTATCATGGAGAAAATATATAATCATATATGGACTACTATAAAGAGTAGATTTAATCGATAAAAAATGGCCATTAAAATATCGAATTGGTAGAAAGCCTTAATCCCCTAAAAAAACCCAAATTATTACAAACTAACTAACTATAATCCAAATTTATTACAACCTAACTAACTATAATGTTATATGCTGAAATTAAAATTGTTGTTTTAAATTATATAATTATTTTATTATAAAATAATAACAAATCTAAAATATTTTGTAATACGATCTAATTTAAAACTAAAAAAACCCAAAATATTACAAACTAACTAACTATAATCAAAATTTATTACAACCTAACTAACTATAATGTTATTTGCTGAAATTAAAATTATTGGTTTAAATTTTATAATTATTTTATTGTACAAATAAAAACAAATCCAAAATATTTTGTAATACGATCTAATTTAAAATGTATTATTGAGAATTGTAAGAAAGATAATAAATTACGTGATTTATAATGCAAAAATTAATAAATAAAATAAAAAATTCGGTTAGAAATTATTAGAATGCATACCAATTTTCGAAAAAATACTTTAATTTTTCAAAAATTTAATTTTTTAGATTTCTAGAATAAATTTAGTAAAAGAGATTGTTAATCGAAAGAGAGATTTCAAATGGAATATTTTTTTAAAAAAAATTAAATTTTTAGATTTATAGAATAAATTTAGTGAAAACGATTGTTAATAGGAAAAGAGAGATTTTTAAAAAAATTAATTTTTTCTTATTTTTGTTGTCAACAAAAATAAAATAAAATGTGTCAAAGGCAGAATCGAACTTGAGAAGTAAAGGCTCTAATGTGAAAGTGATAACCACTCCACTACATCAGCACACGTGTAATTGTTTTCTATATTAATAGTACTTACCCAAATTCCATCATAATTTAACGCATCGTGGGAATTATCCCACATCCAACGGCGAGTTTTAGTTTTGCCTCTATAAATTGCTTTGTACGTTTAAAAACTATAGTACGTGTGTTTCCGAGGTTGTCATCCACGCGTGGCCGGTGGGAAATTGTAGTCCCACGTGTGGACTAAAGAGAGTCAATGTTGTTTTGGCACGTGCTAACTCGCTATTTGACGTTAGAACCGGGTTATGTTCTAGAACCCGAGCGGTTTGCTAACTCGTTATGTGACGTTAGAACCGGGTTATGTTCTAGAAGCCCGGCGGTTTGCTCCGGTTCTGTTCTAGAACTGGGCGGTTCACGGTTTTACACTGAAATCGACATCGGGTAACCGATTCATGTGCCGACCGACTCGGGCGAGTCCGTTGTGACTTGCCGATTTTTAAATCACTGCCCTAAACTATTGTCTAGACGTATCCAAGCTTATCCTCAAGGGCAAGGGAAATTTATCTTAATATGTATGAGAAATAAAGTATTTTACATTCTATTCATTTTTTTTTATAGGTAATCTATCAAATTACCCTTGAGATGTGAACTATTTAACATTTTAACTATACTATTCAGTTTTATTTCATAATATCCAAGACAAGACAAATGATAATGACTTGGAATAGTTCCAAATATGTAAAACATTAAATAATGCATCTCTCATTGGTATTTTGATCAAAATTTCCGATTTTATTTAATTTTAAAATACCCATCAAAATCACCACAATCAAATAGTTGCAAATGCTAAATAGTCTATGTAATTTGATAAATTTCCCTATGAATTTTACTAATTACCCAAGAAAAAAAGAATCTGAATTTTACTACAAATATCAAATTTTAAACAATATTGCTAGCTTGGTTTGAGGTACTCTAGCCATGTGGCAATTCTTTTGAAAGAGCTAAGCAATTTATTCAAAGATAGCCCTTGGTCTTTTACATCGTGAGCTTAAATGTTTTCCCCAACATGTTTGTTTTACCCCTAGAACCCCAGGGCCCTAACCTAGTCACCGTCCCATATGTACCTCAGATGTAAAACTCACCTTTTATCTCACCAAATACCTCATTATTCCTACCATAAACCCCTCCAGGGATCATAAAGGCTAATAGTTCGTAGTGATCTATACCGTAGTTGTTGAAGCATCATAAGAAATGGACGGGACCCACTCCAAAACCTCGATCTCACGATTCCAGTTAGGGATTTTTGATGGAACGCAGATCCCTATATTGTGATTCTCGTTCCCAACAGGTTTGAATCGCGGTTCTCAAGTGTATGATGCAATGCATATGATGTTTTTTCTATTGAGTAATGATCATATACACTGATTTAGGTTTGTGCCCAATGCTACTGTAAACCAATGCATCATATTTTATCCCTTAAAACATACTATTGCGATTCCTTTCTCATGGAATCGTGCTTCCCTGTGACAAGGATCGCTCCCTTGATATAAGATCATACAGACGACGATCCCAACTACAAAGAGCTTCTAACAAGCCATGACTCTGTAGACCTGAGTCAGCTTCTGCTCCCGGGAATACACCCGCACCGAACAACTATGATTTATACATCCTAGGCAATATCCTGAAAACGTCATAGAAGCCCCATAACTAGCAGCATTACTTCCTAATCCACCTAGCTCAATAGGAAAACTTACAAAGTCATGCTTAAGACCTACCGAATTAGGAACCTTCCTACACTGCTCTAAATCTAGAGTAGGATGATCCCACACCTTAGACACCCTTAATACGCCGTTATCAACCCAAACCCCATTTTGACCCATTAAATAGTATAAATAAATAAAAAATATTGTAAAAGGGGTAATAAATTGCCTCAAACCACTGAAAACCTCCACTAACAACTAATGGGTAGCTAGACGGCTACGGCTCAGATTGAGCTACCACTTGGGCAAGGACTATAAATTCTCCTTAGGCCAACAAATAGCCCATTCTCTAGACTATTTTTGAGCCCAAATCCTGATATTTTGACCCGGCCCTAACTTGCGAAATTTAACATTTTGGCCCCTCAATCCTGGAACCTGTAGGCATTGAAACCCTAACTTTAGACCTTCCAAGAGCCTGCAACGCCCTTACCATTCCAGCAAGCCTTGACAGAACCCTTCCATGCATTTGACCAATAAAAAATCTTAATCTGATCCACAAAACACCTTTGAAGGGACGTTAAGATCATCATAGGCATCCCTGTTCTAAATCTTCTAAATCTCTCGGCTATGATTAATTCGAGTTCACGCGATCATCTTTGGCTTAAGTTTTCTTCAAAGATGAAGGAATGGTCCCTCAACATCAAAATTCTATAATCCAGGCTTCAACTCCGAGTGCCAAGCCCGGCCTTGACTTACACGACCACCTTCTTCGATAATTTCTTACTTTCCTTCGATTTACCTATTTAATGTACCCTTTTTCTATTAAAAAGGTATTTAAACAACCTTGTTTCAATTTTCTATACTCTTTCTAGCTTGTCTTCCTATTCTAGCTGCGAGGCTGGTATTATGTGGGAAAACAATGTTATAGGCCGATTTTCCTTGGGGTTACAATTTGATAGAACCCTTTTACTTTTGACTATGATTTGATTTGGCATAGACACAAAACAAAGTAGGAGGAAATTGTCATCTTTCTAATATTTGCCTAATTTTATGGGAAAATAGAAACATTATAGAGTGTGCACAAATGACTTTCATAAAAATAAAAATAAAATAAAATAAATAAATAAAAACTATTGATGATTGATGTCTTGTATTATGAGGAAATAGATTTGTCAAGGTGGAATCAAAGGGATGACTCCGGAGGGCTGTTAAAAGCCCGAACTGCTTAGAGACTCTATATATTGTTACGATGGGGGTTCTTTTAGGGTTAAATAAAAAAAGGAGATTTTTTTGTAATAAGAAAACAAGTGTGAGGTAGAGAACCATTATAACACTATTTTCCATTCCCAGTACAGAAACTCTCATCTCCCGGTGGACATAGGCACGTTGCCAAACCATTTATATATTTGCGTTGTGGTTGATTTTCTCTTTCTTTTGTGTTTATTTCTTCTTTCTTGTTTTGTGGATTGTTTTTTCGTGTTTACAAAAGCAACTTGGGAAAAAGGGCTAGGTTCGTGGCAGTAGCACCCCAACACCCTAGTCACTATGTTGTGGTTTCCGTTCTCCCCAGTTAGTACCTTTAAAAAGCGAACTTCTAATCTACTTGAAAAAATAGGTAAGGGCTATCTTCTCCATTGAATTACAAAAAAAGACAACAAATGCCACTTCAAAGCTTTTTAAGTATAAAAATACTTTCCCATGTGACTCAGAACTCTCGCCGAAGATAGCTTTCCAATGAAACAAACCTTCCCCCGAAGTAGTGGTACATGGATTCCAACGTGGATGGGTGTCTACAAGTGTCTAATACATAGGTCTAATAGCCAGTATGGTTAGACATGCTGTACATTTTTTTTTATAAGTAAAATAAATAAATATCGTATTAATTTAGCATTCCATTTTACAATAATAATTAAGTAGTTGCAGGGGTGGCAGACCATACCATGGCACCTTTAATACAAGGTGGTGAGAGTTTAACGCTCATAGTAAGTATATCTTTTATAACTAAAATATTAGTTAAGTATATATGGAGACCATTTAACTTTTGTATGTGGAGGTCACAGTCATTTTAGACCTTTAAATTTTAAAATGGGTGGTTGTAAGAGTGTAATTGAATAGGCACAAAGTATTAAAAAAAAAAAAAAAATTTTAAACTTCGTAACTCAACCCTAGCCATCCAACTTGACATCTAATGAGTGAGAATGATTGTGACTTACATGTACAAACAATAAATGATCTCTTTATAGACAATGTCATAACTAATTGGGTGTGGTTTGTATAAAGCCGAGGCTCTAAACGGTCAAAGTAAAGCGCACCTTCAAATAGTGTTGACAAATGTGGTTTCAATGTTGGAAATCTTTGTGCTACCCTTAAATATATTTTCATCTTTAATTGTAAAATTTAAATCTTAAAAAATAGTGTAAATTGAGCATATATATGAAAACTTGAAAATCTTAAAAATTGACAGTACAAAAATCCATTACAAGATGCACTATTTCCAAAAGTTGAAATCTTTTTTTTTTTTTTTTTTCTCATGTCCATGTATCTTGACGATGGAAAGATCAATTTGAGGATATTTAGGCACTAAAACAACCTCTTTTAATGAAATTTTTGAGGTGGACTCTAATTTGATTGTTTAGAACCTCGGCTCTATGTAAACTTTGTCCTAATTTAAATGTCCACTGAATAACTTATGTAGAAACGGTAGCACGCCATGGTCTGCAACACTTGGGGAGGGATTTTATTTCCACCGTGGGTATGGTATGGAAGAAAATTTGCCTAAGGCAAAACACAAGTTATTAGGGGTGGCAACGGGTCAGGTCAGGTAGAACCCAACTGGATCCGAAATTGGATTTGGACCCAACCCAAAAAAAATCTAAAACAATATTTAAATATTATACTAAATATGTATGTATATTATATAAATATTATAAGAGAAATGATCCTATAAGACTCTCTCCCACCCATATGTGTAGGACCTTAAAAGATCATCATTAAATTTGGTACGGATCTCTAAAAAAGTCAAAGTCTCACACTCATATGATAACTATTCTAGGGATCTGTACCAAATTTAATGGTGATCTTTTGGGGTTCTATATATATGGGTGGGGAAATGTCCTATAGGATCATTACTCATATTATAACTAAAAATATATAATTATATTTATTTAAATATTATATATTATTTATTTAAATATTAACACTATTCAGGTCAAGTCTGAGTCGGGTCCAATTTTTAGACCCATATTCAGACCTGGGTCAGGTCTGGTTATCATGTCTTAGGTAGGGTTCGGGTCCGGGTCCAATGCCACCCCTAAAGATGTGTTACGGCAAATGAAGGTGAATTAAGCACTATTTTGCAAGGAGTGAAGTTGGTGAAAGATCTGAATTAACCTTTGGTAATTGAATCTGATTCTGCAAATATTATCCGATGGACAAAAATGGAAACTGGGTTTTCTTGGGCTTTTCAAGGGCTTATACATGAAAGTTTTTAGTACTGTAGGAATTTGGTTTGTTTATTTGGTCGTGTGTTTAGGGAGAGTACCATGGATGCAGACTCTTCGGTGAAAAGGGGTGTGATTGCGGAAGTTCTGTAATCTCGTTTTTTCTTAGTTGGTTTCTGTACAGTTTATGAATTTGTAAACGGTTACAGGAAAAAGTTTATATAAGGATGCTGCTGATGCCCTTCCAAAATCCATCGGAAAAGGCGGTTTTAATGTTGAAAAACCGTTTGATTGATCATCTCAACTTCGAGATGTATGACTATAAAAAATAAAAAGATTTTAAGTCTAAAAAATAGTGCATTTTACAACATATTATCTACACCGTCAATTTTCAAGATTTCATATGTTTATGGATCTACTTGATTTTAACCATTTTTAAAATTTTAAATTTTATAATTAGATATAAAAATAGATTTTCAGATAATCTTAATAACATTTTATGTCAAAATTATATGGAAAATGACCTTGTGTGACCCTCCCACACCCATGCGTCTAGGACTTCAAAAGATCACTATTATATTTGACACAGATCTCTAAAAAAATCAAGTCCTACATCATGTTGATAACTTTCTAGAGATCGTTGCCAAATTTAATGGTAAGCCTTTAGGATCCTACAGACAATGGGTATGGGAGGGTCTCATAGGATCATTACTCAAATTATATACCATGATAAAATTTGAAGGACACCGTACCTCTATACCTATGGAGGCATCTGTATGCCAACTGCACCCTTGGTTACGTTTAATGCAATAAAGTTGTTACCTTAGGCAAATAATAACAAAGTAATGATCCTATAGAACCCTCATCTACTCATGTGTGTAATACCCCAAAAGATTATTATTAAATTTAGCACGGATCTTTAAAAAAATTATCACATGGATGTGAGACTTGACTTTTTTTAAAATCTATGTCTAATTTAATGATGATTTTTTGGGATCTTACACACATGAATGGAAAAAGGTGTTGTAGGATTATTTTTCATAATAATAATAACAATAATAATAATAATAATAATAAATATTATATAGACATTTAGCATTACATGTTAAGTATTACATATTAAGTGTTCACATGCAACACCAAGCCCAATATGAAGTATTGAGTGTTCACGTGCAACACCAAGCTCAATATAGAGTGTTGACGTATCACTGCTGGCAAGGAAAGTGGGACCATGATCCCCACAAGAAGTAGTAACTATGATTTGTAATGATCTTTAACTAAGTCAAAGCTCCCAGTCCGATATTAATGTGCATAAGCCACAAAGCGAGAGAGACGTTGGTTTAGCACGTGACCCCATGTGGCACCCTTAATCATTTCTCAAACATATCAATATGGCCGTCTTCATGAAGGAAAATTATTTAGTGGGTCCGCCGGCTTATGCATCCCTATTGATTTTAAAGGGTTTTAGGTCCTGGAGCATGTCCACATGCCACTATAAATCCATTTTTGCCTCAAAACTGTGAAATTGGAACTCTAGGAATAAAGCAGATATGAATATTTTCTAAATAATTAACATGAAAAGAGTTTATGTAAAGTTGACACCTTAAAATGTTGAATTAAAGCGCATATCTAAAATCCTTCAAAAAAAGTTGTTTTGATGTTGGAAAAACATTAAATTGATCATCTAGACATTAGGATAAATAGATATAGAAAAGGAAAAAAAAAAATTTAATAAAGTGTTAAAAAAAATACATCTTGCTACACGTTATCTGGACTGTCTATTTTCAAGATTTTCATGCATCTGTAGATCTATTTGATTTTGAACCATTTTTTAAATTTAAAATTTTATGGTTAGAGAAAAAAAATAGATTATTGTACCATCCAAAGAAATTTCAACATAAAAAATTGGATGTGCACCCTATTTTGATTGTTTAAGTTTATAACCTTATACAAACCACCCCCAATTAAAACCGATGATAAAATAAAATGATTATCTAAAAGAGACCATTTATCTTTTATGCATGGAAGTTATTATCATTATTGTTCCTTAAATTTCAAAATCCATTAAATGTCATTGATTATACACAAAGTTTCAAAAAAAAATTCTTGGACTTCGTGGCTCACTTCAAGCCATTAAATTTGACATTTAATGAGTGAGAATGATTGTGATCTCCATGTACAAAAGATAAAGGGTGTTGTTTGTATACAGCCTAGGCTAGGCTCTAAACAATCAAATTAGAGACTACCTTCAAATAGTATCAAGAAATGTGATTTCAATACTGGAAATCTTTGTGATAGCCTTAAAATATATTCTCATCTTTATTTATAAAGTTTAAAGCTTTAAAAATAGTGTAGATCGATAGATCTATGAAAACTTGAACATTTTGAAAATTGAGGTAAACAAATACGTTACAAAATACCCTATTTCTAAACTTGAAATTCATTTTTTTTTTTTTTTTTTCATGTTTATGCATCTTGATGTTGAGGTGATCAATTTGAGGATATTTGGGTATTAAAACAACTTCTTCTAGTGAAATTTTTGAGGTAGGTTCAAATTTGATTGTTTAGTGCTTCGGCTCCATGTAAACTTTTCCCAAAAATAAATTATTTCTTTGCAGACAATCCCCAACAAAATACAACTAGACGCCTTTTAAACCCCATATTCTTTTATTTTTCTTTTTCAGATTCATAATCATGATGGTCTTGATATTTCAGGATAAAGTTTTGAATCCAAAATCTTGATATTTCAGGATAAAGTTTTGAATCCAAAATCTGCCTCCAAAATAAATTTAGCCGGGGGGGGGGGGGGAGGGGACTCACTACAACACGTGTTGCCACCGTTAAAATATCAAGCATCCAAACTGTCGTAGCTCATTCACCCCAAACTTTTTCCCCTAAAGCACAAACAAACATGCCCATCACACCTACACATATGACCCAATTCATTATTATTCCAATTCACTCTATCAAGTACATGATCTTTCTAAGCACTTTTTTTCCGCTTTATTTTTTCTCTTTTCTTTGTTTAGATTAGCCTCGGATTTGAACTTTGTATAAGATTACAATTTTTATTGCGTGAACTTTATTATCATCTTATCTTTTTTCTAATTATTTGGGGTTTAGTTATACGAATTTTAGTATGTCATTATGCTCAATCAAATATCATACTTTCAGTCAGGTCATGAGTCCCCATATTTCTCACACTTAACCAAATGATCACTTGGCCTGATTTTAAATGTTGGATCCAAACAAGGATAGACAATAAGGTGAAAAGGTCCTAACAAGATATCGCTATGAACAAATATTTTATGCTTGGGCGTATGCAATCCTACAGTGCCATCAAATATTTTATGCTTGGGGGTATGCAATCCTACAGTTCCATCCCTTGAACTATCAAACATCCATCTTTAAGATTGATGTAAAATGGTGGTCCCTCAAAAAAAAAAAAAAAAACGAGAAAACCAAAGGTCTAATTGTTTTTTATAATTTTAATTTTTAAAATTATCTATTTATGCACATTAATGATCTCCATATTAGAGATCATACGTTTCCTAAAAAATTAGGTCCAAAATCCAACCAAAAAATAGATCATGAAGAAGGGATGCAGTTCTACATATGAGTCTGGGGACTTATAAAAACCATGTCCTATAGCTAATCAAGGTAATCTATCTTTTCACAACATCGTTCCTAATTTTAACTTCAGATAATTTATTTGTGTAGAAGTAAGTGTTTATCCTCGAAAATTTTGTAAAAGACTTTGGTCCCCACCTCGTTTTAGGGCGTAAACTTGACGACAAGCTTTGTGGGGTGGTCTAGATACTAGGGTACGGTCCTTGGGGTTTTGGTTGGTTTAAGCTTTAGGGTACAGGTGTACTGATCGGGATTAGGGTGTCTACAAAAAGTATACTTTGAACCATTCTAACTTCATGTCAATATTATTTAATGTTGCATAATGTAACACAATAAAAGGGAGTTGGCCAGTTTGGGTGCCACCAATCACCATATACACACCATCACCAACGGTTGGCATTGACCCGGCATTTGTACATCTCTTCCCAAATTAAAAATGCAACAGTCGGTTCTTTAATCCTAGAGTGCCGAGCCACTAAGTTTGAATACTTTGAAGTTATCCTAGATTGCCGAGCCACTTGGTTGGAATACTATGAAGTCTGAAGTTTAAATGATATATGGCCCGACCATTTATGCACCTTAATTAGGGTTTAGGTGGTTTTTTTTAAAATGGTAGGGGTTTAGGCGCATTTTAGAGGTGGCTTTAGATTTGCGTACTCAACAGGGCTGCTTGACAAAGATTATTTTAACTAGAAAATAAATAAATAAATAAATCTTTAATGTTTCTTGAAACTTCCATTCGTTGATCATAACCATAGCCCCCACAAAATTTTTTTTAAAGGGTGAGGTTTGTATAAGGTTGTCCCCTTAGATTATAGAAGCAATGGGCACCTATAAATTTTATTTAGAGATGCCGTTTCGTTGTCGAAAACCTTATCATAGCTTCAAAATCTCTTTTCATTCTCAGTTATAAATTTTAAAATTTTAAAAATAGTACAGATGGAGCATATCAAGAAACTCTTGACGATCCAGATAGATTATACAAGATGCACCATGTCCATTCATCTGAAGGTCGAGATGATCAGTTGGAGGGTTCTCTTATGCCGGAACACTCTCCACTGTAGGATTTTTAAGGTGCGCCTTACTTCAACAATATAAGGTATGCAACCTTATATAATTTTTTTCCATTTTTAAATTGACCTACTCCACCCAAACAAAAAAAAGCAAAAGATATACATCGTTAGAGAGATCTCATCTACTATTGCAATATTAACTTTTTTGTTTCATTTGATAAAGGTACTTTTATAAATAAAAATTATAATTGAAGTTTAAGGTTGAGAATTCGGAATAATTAGAGTTATTTTAATAATTTGGCCCAACTTAAGTGGCTCAAGCTCAATTAAAGGAGTACCCCTGTCTATTTTGGTTTGCAGGTACAAAAAAACATAAAATTCAAGAATGCTGCTAACGTAGAACAATCATGGCTATTTAGTCATGTGGAAGTTCTATTTTCCCAACTCTGAACGATCTAAGTTTTTATTATTATTATTATTTATTTATTTAATTTCATTAGGTTAAATTGTCACAAAACTCTTAATGATGGGTCAGATCGATTCTTAATTCAAATTGACCGAATCACTTATTTTAGAAACCTGAATCATAAGTACCTACCATTGCGAATACATGATCACATCATGCATACGAAACTTGTGTATGTGCATGTGTATAAAGATGTGTCCACATTTTCCCATCATAGCGTCTAGTGGGAGCAACCGCAGTTTGTTTGTTAGGGAGAGAAAGACATATAGTAGCGTAGAGTGGAAGGTTGGACACATAAAAATATTATGGGAAGAAATTACTAGCCTGTCCTTGCTCTTTTAAAAGACATAAAATGCCATTCTTTTACTTGTAAGTTATTGGGCAAATTTTACAATATTTCAACAAAAGGAAATAGGACCCTTCTCTTTCCATTGAACATAGCCCAAAAAAAGGATGTTATGGGAGAATACCAAGACATAAGAAGCCATGATTCTCAAATTCTCATGTATTAGGAAATTTTTATATTATTTCAACATATGGTAATCTGATATTTAATACAATTACTTTTTTGGAGCAACGTATTGGTAATGTATGCAATGATTATGCTTACTTTTGGTACAAAACACACATAGATCACAATTGCTATTGACTATTAGTTGAGAAATGGAGTGGATAAGGATGTGTCATTTAATTGGGTTCAAGTAAAATTTATCGAATGTTGTGCCGCACTTTACCAGGGAGGATTTCACATCCAATGGCCGAGACCAGTTGTATCCTCCTTGACTTAAAGTCGATGATGCTATTAGTTGATCCAGATCAACTATTTGAGATGTTATTATGGTGTAAGCTAACTTTTTAATGGTTTAAAAATCTATTTTCATCCTTAATTATGAATTTAAAATATCAAAAAAGATAGGACAGAACAGATCTATAGATAGTCAAGCACTTTGTTACAAGATCCACTAGTTTTAGATATTGAAATTCTATGAGTTGGGATTTAAATGTCAAAATACTATTTTATAAAGAAATTTGGAGGTGACTTTTACTCGGATGGTATACAGTTTACACATTATATAAACTTTCTTCTTAATAAATCTTCATAATTTTTCCCTTGTTTTAATGGCATACATGGTGCTGATTAGGTTAAGATGGAACAATAATAATGAATATCCAGCCAATTTTTAGAAAATACTCTCCTATAAATAAATACTCCCTTATTAAGAAATTTGGAATATAAACTTTTTTCTTATTAAAAATGAATAAATTTTCCCTTTTTTAATTGCATAGATGGCCCTGATTGGGTTAGATGGTGCAATAATATGAATATCCAGCTAAATTTGGGAAAGGAAGCAAAGGGCTGTATCCACCTACCCTTCACCTGCTGTCACCCATTGGCTTTGCCTTTGGCTTTCACATGCACCTCTCTGCCCTTTTGGTATATATCTTTACTATGCCCCAACCCCTCTCCCTCCTCATCAACTCTTCATTCTCTCTCCTCCTCTGCAAATACTCAGGTACTCTCTCTCTCTCATGCATTCTGATCATGGTGGCAGCTGTATAGCATCTCTCCCTATCTATCTTCTGTCTCTCTTACTCTGGCCTACTACTAGTTCATTATCACTTCTCCTTTTCTTTCTCTTGTACTCTGCTATTCTGAATTTGGTAGGAGCCACATTCTCTCTCTCTCTCTCTCTCTCTCTCTCTTCTCTCTCTCTCTTCATCTCCATATATGCTGCATTGTCCTAGTTTTCTCTCTATTTCATTTTAAAAAGATTTAGATGTTAGATCTACACTAGGCATGGGCAATTACTGGTTATTTCTCTAGCTCTTGAATCTTATTTCTCAGTCATGAAACAAGTTTGAAATTCAGTGGATGCTGAAACTGACCCATAAAGCTGTATGTTAGATCTGCTAACCCATTATGCTTTCTTTACCCCTCTTTTCAATGAATGAAAAAAACCCAGCCAACCAAAATTGATTTTTGAGTTCTAGATCTGTTAGTGAGAGGAACTGTTGTGATTTTGTTGCAGGTTTCTGGGTCTTCCTCTGATTTCAAGGCATTCAAGAAGGGGAGGAACCATGAAAGGGAAGATGAAGCTTTCAGCCATGGCTATTGCTTTGGCTTGGTTACTCTTCATGGATTCAACAAGAGCCGCAACTGTCTCATCTCCATCTCCATCTCCAGCTCCTGCTCCTGCTCCCGACTATGTGAACCTCACTGAGCTCTTATCAGTTGCAGGCCCTTTCCATCTCTTTCTTGAAAAGCTTGAATCAACCAAAGTGATAGATACCTTCCAAAACCAGGCCAACAACACGGATCAAGGGATCACCATTTTCGCCCCAAAAGACAAGGCATTTTCCTCTCTCAAGAAGCCTTCCCTCTCTAACCTCACCAGTGATCAGCTCAAATCGCTCATGCTTTACCATGCTATACCAGAATACTACTCCCTAGCCGATTTCAAAAACCTCAGCCAACAAGGGCCAACAAGCACATTTGCAGGGGGCCTATATGCTCTTAATTTTACAGACAATAAGGGAAGTGTTAGCCTTGATTCAGGGTGGTCACAGACATTGATCAGTAGTAGTGTGTACTCAACTCGACCAGTAGCCCTTTACCAGGTCGATAGTGTTCTTTTGCCTGAGGCCATTTTTGGAAAAGCCCCACCTCCTGCTCCTGCTCCTGCTCCAGCCCCTGATACCTTCACCCCAGCTGATGTTTCTCCCTCTGGTTCACAGGAGAACCCTTTCTCCCCAAAATCTTCTCCCTCTACTTCTGCTAATGCAGCTGCTTCTCGACCGGTGGCAATGACGGCCCTGTTCTCCCCTGTTGTTGCCTTGGTGCATTTGCTTCTTGTGGCTGGCGGTGTGGTGGTATTGTAATGTAATGGGGATGTGAATGATCTCTCTCTCTCTCTCTCTCTCTCTCTCTCTCTCTCTTAATTTATACCATTATGTTGGGGCATTTTGTTTTTGAGGGCTTGTATACCAGTTGCCTGCTTTATTGCATTCCACAGATAGAGATGGGCCTTCAATTTTATTCTGGTTATTGCTTGAATTCTTTTGAAAGACCTGTGCTACAATGTTATATGATCTGTAGCGGACTCTGTTTATTATTCCTTTGGCTCCTCTGTTTCAACAAATTTCAATTGTTTTGCCTTCTGACTTGGTGAAATCTTGAATGAAATCAAGAGTAACAGATGGGGCTGCATGAGTTTTCATTAAATAGATCACAAGGCTTCTTTGAGTGTTTAGGGTTGTTTCCTGCTGTTGTAAGAGAGACAAAGTGAGATATGTTTATTGGAATTCTGGGAACTGTTTGTTGTAGAACCTGGCTCTTGCAGTTGCGTCATTATGGCCCCTAATAGAGATTCTCTATAAATATGTGATATTATGTAATGACTCAATGTTTCACCTTCTGGCAGGTGAAAAGCCAATTCAATCAAGAGTACAAACAGATTGGTTAATAGATGGTTAAAGCATTTCTTTCATTAAATTGCAAAAACCTCTGAAACATACTAAGATCCAAGGAGATCCGGTAAGAATGTTGCCAAATCTCAACAATGCCCAGCAATTTTAATGGGTTAAATACACATTAGAATGCTATCTGCAAACACTGTTAAGAACATCAGAAAAGCCATTGCATTTCTTCAATCTCCAAATCCCAACAAAACAGAAGTCCTCATCACATTGGCTCCCTCCAAAACAGAAGTCCTGATCCAGTGACATCACACGGTGGCCCCAGTTTCATCTCTAACGCAGCCCTGTAAAAATGGCAAAAATAATTCATTGTCAGACCAATAAATACGCCTTAAGAAAAATATGAAGGTACCCAATCAACCTGAGAAAGCAAGATATTTGGGCCTTTTGGTCTATAATGCATACAAGTTCATGACTAAAGAATCAAACGATCATGAATAAATAATCAATCTATTGCTGCTTTCCATGCCAGTATGAGCAGAAACAACGGCCCCTTTTTGGCAGGCAAAATGATAGCGCACCCCTGCTTAGCTTTATGGAAAATCCTTAAAAAAATTGTAGTCTTAAATGGTCAGTCATATCAAAGAAGTAATGCTTTTCTGGGGTCTTAGGGGCATTTTCGCAGCATTTGGGGAACAAACAAGGTAACAAAAAAGAAGCACCACAGTAAATGGTGGCAGACCAAGCTGGGACACATCTTACTCTTAAATGGGTATATGTCACTAGCAGAAACTTTCTAAACTTACATGAGGTCAAATGGGGCCTCAATTCTTCTCTAGCTGCACTAAAGAGAATGAATAATAGGAAGAAGAGGCCAAACACGCACACACTTTCACACTCAGACCCACACCCACATGCGCGTGCCTGAGTTAGGCCCATATAAACTGCCTCAGCATTTCTCAAATAAATCAAGCTCTTGTTTCTACGAGGATTTTGTGTGCAGGACCACCGGAAGGATTTTCTAGTAACAGTTTTCCTCTTTAAATTGGTGAACAGAGTCTCAGATTACAGCAATTGCATTGACAAAGCTAATAAGCATTAGTTACCCAACTAAAAAGGTACACACCTAATTCATGAACAATAATAATTTACAGGTTATAAGCTTAAAATATGATTGGCATGTAACTTAAGCAAATTGTTTGTTGTAGACCTCCCACTTACCAAATTGATGTCCTTTTCAGCCTCAATAATCTGTATGGAGTTGAACCATCACACATAATAATTGAATTTTAAATACAATCCCTTCAAGCATATTTTAATTGGCCCATTGCACCATATAAATAAGAAATATTCAATGTGAATGCTTATGCGTAATTATGGTTAAGATATTGGAGTTTAGTCCTCCAAGCCATAGAAATACATAAATTGCAGCTAACATCTTCGTGCAAAATGGGTAAGTGGGTCAAAACAGATAAACCATGTGCAGATTTACTGTAGGATAATCAATCTAGATAATTCCTACTTTGAAATCACAGAACGCATACTAAATGTACCACCTGATTTATTTATTTGTATCTTTATACAATGAACACGTCTTGGACACCAGGGAGTTTCTCATTTGATGATGACAGCAAGGAGTTTCATCAAACCAACAACAATGTAATAGGTTCCCAGTCCTTGGTACATAAAAAATTACACTATTATGGGGAAGAGTTTTAATATGGCATTACCTTGAAAATTTCTACATCTTTTAATCTTTCTGCATTGCAAGTATTTAGAATTTGAAAATACACATTAGAATAGAGGTCCCTACGTTCCCCTTCATTCCTAAAATACAAGGCAATATGATTGCATTAAGGAATCCAATGTAGAGAGAATATAGTTTATGAGTGGCCTGCAAATAACGAGAAATGGCTTACTATAGAATGTTTAAGGGGTATACGATGGCCACTCAATTAAACTATGTGTGACCTGTGAGTGATTGAAGATAACTTATATATAAGGCAAAGGGCCCCACATGTGCACAACCAAACAAGTACTAGGATATGATGCTATTGAGAAAGCGAGCTTTCTAATCATATGTGCATCTATTATGATGCTATTGCAGCAAGACACAATAGCATTCTTATTCTTTAAATATTTTCAGTTTCTGTTTGATATCAGGAAGTGTTTCCAGGATAACAAAGAAACATCTTATCCGGAAGTGTTTGCAGGATAACAAAGAAACACCATATCAGGAAGTGTTTCCAGGATAACAAAGAAACATCCTAAAGAATCTTGATTGACAATATACACCAAATTTGTAACATCTTACTTCAAATTTGGCAAGCTGTAAAGGCAATTCTTCCATCAACAATAAAAAACATATTAACGACATAGAGTTCAGAGTTAATGATCAAAAACCTATTTATCATAAAAAAGAAAAACTATCAAGAAGCGTGTGGCAGTTCTCTGCACGGAAGCTTTTAATTGAGTATCTGATTTCAAACATAAGCAAAACTTTAAGCGATAATTAGATTGACAGAAACAATACAGTAATTAGAGTATTCAAAATTAACATCACCAACAGAAGTAGTGGGACTTGAATCAGTGAAAATTTCATCAATAGTGGGGAGATGGAATTTACACTACCAAAGAAGGCTGTTGTGAAATACAGAAATGCCTGATGGGATTCCATAGCTTTTGGAATTTTCTGGGACTAAAGATGTTCAAATTGAGTAAAAAAAAGAACCATGAGTAGATTTTTACAATTCAATGTCAGATGCATGGTCAGCGAGTGTGACAAATTTCAGACATGATGCCAGGGGCAAGGTCGTGTCATATAACATTGTGATGCAGGCTAAGAGATTAAAATGTTTGGAGAACTTAAGGGAAGTTCTACATGAAACACAAATAGAATGCATGGATTACACGCTTGTCCTACAAATGCTTGACAAATAATGGCTAATGCATTGAAACGGAGGTTATGCCTAAAACTTTATTGGGAAACAAAGGGGTAACCCGGCAGAGTTCTTTTGAAGCATTGAAGAAATGCAAAAGACCCTTGGGGACAATACAAAGGGATGGAAATAGAATTTTTTTCTCTTTGGGAACATGCAAACTCAAGAGAAAGCTCATACATTGGGATTATGGGGGACAATGTTGCAGAAAAGTGGCACTTTTGTAAAGTAGAAAAGGTACCTAATGCAGATTTGAGAAATGATTCATAGAGAATTTCAAGTTAAAATACAAGTTCGCCAGACAAACCTTAAGGTTAGGGAGGGCAACCTGAAGTGCAATCAACTAGACTACTTCAAATTCATGAATCACATCACATATCTAGGAAATGTAACTGCAAATCAAAGTGTACTTGCAACTACAACTGGGGAAACTCTACAGCTTGTAAAACATTTTCGATCATGGCATGTAATCTAAAAGATGGAGTTGGCAAAGCTAAAGATGGAGTTGGCAAAGCTTTGTTTGAGATTAGTTTTGGTTAAGTTAATGGATCATGGGCAGTGTTTCATTGTATGTCCGACAACATAGAAGGAAAGAGAGGGAACTGCTTTCCAAATAATGTACAAAATGCTGCTTATTAGTGACATTTTGCAAAACCACGCCAATGGAAAATGCGGCAAAAGGGATGTCCCAAACAGTGGAGCATTGAACATCAACATGATGTCATGGATTTGCTAAAAAATAAACTCTACCCCTTCCAAAGTGGAGCCCAAGGTTTACTTCTTTCGTTGATTTATTAATTTTCAATACTTTTAAACTGACTTTTTTGTAGCATATTTCATTCAAAGAAAAAATGTTGAAAAATCTTATTTGCCACACACACCCACATGCTGAAAAATCTAGAATGGGGGAATCTCAAATCTTGTATATTACTTGTTATAGATACTTCAAAAGTAATCAGAGTGGTAGGGTATAAGAACATAACACAAAAAAGAAAAAATCTAAGTTAACACTACAAAAAAAAAAAAAAAAAAGGAAAAAAAAAAGAAGGGAAAAAAAAAAAAAAAGAGAGGAAAGACCGTTGAGTGAATGATAATCAAATCCACTTGCAGATTCGGCACCAAGATGATGTATTAAACATGAGTTATGTCTTGAGTTCCATTCCTACCAGTTCCAGTCAACGTTTAAAAAAATCAAAGAAAAGAAAAATGATATCATGGAGTGAATGGTAATCAAATCGACTTGCATAATCAGGCACCAACATGATCCATTAAACATGAGTCATGTAGATAGTCTTAACTCTTAACATCAACTTTAATAGAACATGATAAGCAATCCAATATCTTCTCATCTCTAGAGTTGAAATTTCGAAGAGCATTATAATAGTGGGGTGGAATTGCATGGATGAAACTACGTTGATAAAAATATTGCTTTAGCTTATGCAATATATGATGATGGAAAAGAGAAAATGAGTTAGAGAGCACGAAATCAACATGAACATTGATGGCTCTTAAATACAACAATAAATGAAAGAAACGATGAAGACACTCAATATTTTAAAAAAACATACCACCCAACACCAAGGTGGTCCAAAAGTACCTGAGCGCTCGCCTAGGTGCCAAAGAACCCACCTAGGCAGGTTCCCAGTGACCAGCCTTGAGCAGCTGCCTAGGGTATGCGCCCCACCCAGGGGTAGAAATGCCCCTCATTGAGGGTATTTTTTTATCCTTTTTTTAATACTAAAGGATAAAATCGTGGTTTTACATTCATTTGAAGCCTAAACTCCAATAGAGCCTATTTTAGAGAGAGAAAAACCTTAAAAAACTAGTTCTTAGTAATTTTCATAGGATCAAAGGGTTTATTAAACTTACGAGAAATTGATCTAAGTATCACCCATTGATATTAGATTTGGTGCACTATCAGACTAAGGACTTATGGAGTATGGAGGAGTGTGTTCTATGTGGACTTGTGTACTATACATTTGATGTGCCCTAAATCCCTAACTCTTACGTATTATACGATTATACTTATATTGTTAGACTACAAACATTTTTCTTACTACTGGGCTGCCTAAGTTCTAGGCGCTCGCCTATGTACTGGGTGGCTTGGACCCTGCCGGACGCCTAGCATTTTTTGAAATACTAAAGACACAAGTTGAAAATTTGATAGAATAACCAAGAGGGAATCAAGAAAGCAAAGGGGTACCCTGAAAAGTGATCATGGCTCTATTACTAGCGAGTATAGTGGCAAAACCCGTATCCTTTTCACCATTTCTAGCTTAAGCTTGTGGGATTTAAAGTTTTGGGATGAGGGTGCCCCTTGATGGAATTGACCTCATAAAAGGAATCTCCAAGAAACTTTTTAAAACTTGGCATGTCAACTTTGGACTTGCATGCAATGTGCTAAAATGAACCCACCTCTGGCACATACATGACGTCATGAGGCGGGGCTGGGACCTAGGTTCCTCACTTAGGGCAAGGTATGTGCCTCTAGACAGCACCTATCAAATTGCTCCCCAGCACAAGTACCCACCTCAAGCTATTTATCCCCCCACATTAATAGGCAAGCAAGAGGGGAGGGAAACATGATTCGACATGCAAAATATCTTTGTGGTTGTCTAACATGTGAAACATGATTCGACATTTACATACCACTTAGAAAGTTCAAACTTTGGACTTTTCCACAATAAATTGTTACATGTATACATATACACCAGATACACATCGATTGCATAAGTATGTGCATATTCATAAGGTTGGGGCGCCTCAAGACTTGAGGTGTCTGCCTAGGCGGCCCACCCCCTCAAGGGCCCAACCACCACCTACCTCTCTTTAATACATTGAGTCAACTTGATTCAGCAAACCTAGAGGGCATGCAGCAAAAAAACTCATAGATATAAAAGAAACAAAAAATGGAGATTTACCTAGAGAGAACCTTAATACCTTATTTAGCATTCTTGGTTTAAACTTCCCATTAGCATTTACACAATCATCACTTACTAGCATGGACATTTTAGTTACTTATTGTATTAATAACTGCTCTAAAAGGACAAGGGGAAGGCCCAAAAGACATGGATGGAATTAGTGAAAAGAGATATGATAACTCATGATCTTATTTAGAATATGACCCATGATAGAGCAGAATGGCAGAACATGATTTGTATAGCCGGCCCCTAATAGTTGGGATAAGGGGATGATGATGATGACGATTAAAAAGTGTTCTTTATTAGCACACTCTTTTTATCATAAAATATTATATGGAATGAAAAACAGACTATTAAATATTATTCTATAAATATGAACTTTGATTCTTCAAACATTGAAACATGTAAAAATATAATATGAAAAACCCATAAAAAAAGGGACATTTAACCCCCCACTAAGACAACAACAAGGCCCCTACAGAACAAAAATTGCCAGATTTATGTCAGGTGTAGACATAAAACCCATAATAGGTTATTTCTATTCCCATTCTCAAAATTTGCCAATTTACTCCATTTATCTAGCACTTTTGTTGTAATTTTTTGCTGTTGTTTAGAAGGTTTATCCAAGTCCCATGTTGACTCAAGACCCTTGATGAATCTCAAAACACAAGGCATCCTTAGTATCTCCTATCTTGAATGACCTTAATGTTTGCAAATAAAGGGTAGTCTCAAGTATTCTGAAAGAGTAGCTTTACAACTGGTAAATTAGCCACCCCAAGGTAACAAGAAAGGGGCACCTCTCAAATCAAGGTTTTTCAACCAATTCATGCTCCACATCTACACTACTTTCTATGATAGGTGAAAAAATAACTAGTAAACATTTTTGGAATTGGAAACATTTCTAGAACTAGGCCATGAAGATGGGGTACATGTATTTGTCCTAGTTTTATTCCTTTCATAATGCTTGATTGATGTTGGTCCCGGTTGTCTCTATACGGTCTATATGTAATTGATATTTTTTGTTAATACCTTGCTTAAATTGAAAGGAAACTGATACACAAACAATATCATGCATGTTAGACATGCACAAGCATTCATGCCATCTCGGAAAACTCTTAACTGAACAAATCTTGTATTAATTCAGCCTCTCTTATCTCTTTGAAGCTCCATTAGGCATTCATATTCATCCAGGAGTTTGAACTAAGTCTCAGTTATTGAACAAATAAAATGAAACTAAATATGCATAAGCTAATCACACAAACGAGAGTGAATTCCTTTTTTTTTTTTTCTTTTGATATGCAAATGTATTTACATTTGCATGGAAACAAAGAAACAAAGTCCATGACACATGCCATGTTCAATAACCAACTGCATATGAAAATCAAGGGAACACATCCAACAAATCTTACATTATTATACAATACAAGAAAACATGCAACATCATTTTTTCGACAATTCACTAATTAACTTGATATCAAATACTCATGAATCCAAGTTGACAAACTAATTCTCTACAATTTGATGAGTACCCCAAGTTAGATTTGTTATGTTGTTCTCAAATAATGATAAAAAAAAAGGACTTTTGGACTCACTAGGATCTCAAGCTTGACTCAGGAAGCCTGACTCGGCTAGGTATCAACAAGACTTGGTTGTCTCCGTGAAAATAACATAGCACAAGTTCAGAACCCAGTGAGACTTAAATGAGTCCAGAGCTTTTTGAACTAGAACCGGCACCCTACCGAGTCCAAGACCAAGTAACTGAGTCAATGTTTCAAAAAGGACTAGTTGGCACCTAGGCGGTCGGGAGGGGGGGGGGGGGGGGGGGGTCCAGGCCGCCTAACACCTAGACGGGCACCCAGAACCTGGGCGGCCCAATGGAAAATTTTCTTTTTTGGGTTTTTCTCTTTCTAAAATAGGCTCTAATGAGTTTTAGATTTCAAATGAACCTAAAACCCACAATTTTGCACCCTTAGCATTAAAAAAGACCTAAAAATACCCTCAACAATGGGCTTTTCCGCCCCTAAGCAGGGTGCAGGCCCTGGGCGGCTGCTTAGGCGGGTTCCCGAGCACCTAGGCGGGCGCCTATAGATATCCACCTAATTTGGCTGTCTAGGCCTGGGCAATGCGCCCTGGCCTTATGGACCACCTAGGCGGCCACCCAAGTGCTGGGCGGTCCGCTTTTTAAAACACTTAACTTAGTTTTAAAACATTGGTTCTAAACTGTAGGTTTGCTTGGTTCAAAATTCCATAAGAACCATAAATCTCAGCCTTCTAAATTTTACCTCCAAACTCAATTGCAAAATTTTGGGTAGGAATAGTTTTAACTTCCATATTGCAAATAATGTTTGGTTCAGAAACCCACTTCACAGCTCTTCAATGGGACATGTGGAATTAGAGAAGGCTTTATCCAACTTTTCATGTGACTTTGTGGCAAAAGGGTGAGTTCATTTCTTGGCCCCTGCCCACTTACTGTATAACCTACAATCTTTAGCCCTCTTTTCCTTCTCTCTTAGGCATTATTACTCCCTATTTGATGTTATTTCATGTCACTCTCTTTTATTCTTTTCTGTCTTTTCCACATCTCTTCAACGTTTTGTTACCCTAGTACAATTTACCTGTGTGATTATTAAGTACTTCATTAAATTTCCTCCTCTACTTTTCTTTTCTTTTTAGACTTTTGCTTTCCTCATAGAGGTTGCTTCTTATTGTTGCCTTCCTGATTATCCTTTTAATTTCCTGATATTGACTGCACACGAATGGGAGCTCAACCTGCATGCACGTGGATACACAGATGAGTGAGAGAGACACAGAAATGAGAGTGAGAGAGAGAGAGGATTATAAATACTTAAAGGGCATCCGAGCACACATGGGGCCACCGTCACCGGATTCACGAAAGCAGTGACCATCCAAGCGGAAAACGGAGAAACATCTACCGTTCCATGCCGAATGAAGAACCATTTAGCAAACATATATATATATATATATATATATATATATATATATATATATATAGATGATAGTTGTTATACTTTAGCTAGGATGAATGCAGGAAGAATAGATATCGAGTAACTGATGTCGCAGGTTCGATGTGGAAAAGTATAGACGAGAAGAAAGAGAGGAATGGGTGTAGGGACAGATGGGTGATTGCGAGGTAGGACGTCCATTAAAGTCAAGAATATAAACAGAAGCAAGTGAGGCCTCTACAGTCAGGGTCATGGACTACTTGATCATGTAAGCACAGTTTCCACAGGAAGAGAGAGAGAGAGAGAGAAAGAGTAAAGGGGTTCCGTGTGACGTTGTCTCCAGCATGGGTGTGCTGTGCTGCTGATCAGTCACATACAATTATGAGGATACAACTTTCCATCTCTCAAGAGAGAGGAAGAGGAGAGAGAGAGAGAGAGAGAGAGAGGAGAGATGACAACACTATTAGAATACATCTCTCTCTAGAGAGAAAAGAAACAACAACAATATTAGAATACATCTCCCTCCCTAGAGAGAGAAAGTGAGACAAACAATTATAGGAAAATGTTGAAAATAAAAGACAAACAATTATAGGAAAGCAAAAAATAATATGCTCCTCCAGCTGAAAACCTGCATGTCTATATCTAAGGAGAGAGATGGGTAGAGAGAGAAAGTGACCTAAGAGAGGGAAGGACCATCACCATGAAGCTTGAGGTTAAGTGAAGTTTGAACAGGTGATTTATGCATGCAGGTGGGAATGTATGTGAACGTAATCAAATACACGAAGACACGCAAAACACATAGGGAAGAATGACAGAAGTACACGCACCAAATTGTAGACGCGGTCCATCACCATGCATTTGCCATAAATAATAAAGAGAGAGAGAAGGCTAGTGGACCTATTCTCCATTTTGGGCTTCTAAAGTCATGCACAAGCGTTAACAAACTGCATGCACCACCATTTCCAACAAAAAATGTACTATCTCTCTCTCTAACACACACATACATAGACGAACAAAGACGTATCTACCATCTTTTTCTCACTCTCTCAAACACACACACAACTGTACTCGCAACCCCACTTCCTCTCTCTCTCTCTCTCGCACACACACATAACTGTAACCTCTCTCACACTCTCACAGAAAACACAGGCAGATTGTAGCACCCCCTCCCCCCCACTCTCTAGTCAATGAAAATTTTTTGTGAAATTTTCGTTAAGATGAACAGTGTATCTCTTAATATGAAGATTTTAGATTTTAGAAAACCTCTCTCTCCAATAACCAGAATCAGAATCCCCTACTAACAAGGACAAGCCCTTATTTATCTACCCATACCCCTTTCCTGCACCAACAACTACAAACTCTCTCTCTTCCATGCCCCTCTTTGCACCAAACGTCCCTCTCATCGCCCTTTTGCACCAACCACAATCTCTCTTTCTCTCTCTACATGAACTTTTTTGCACCTAAACTGCAACTTCTCTCTCTCCTCCATGATCCCTCTCTCTAGAAAGAGTGGACACGCCGACCAAATATGTAATACAAGAGCATGATTCCAACCGGCAAAAATAAACTCTTTTTATATTAGATATCCTAATAAATGCAGACGCAATAAAAAGATTTACCACCAATTCTAAGATATATTATAACAATCTTCATTAGAAATGAATCCGCAGGTCTGATAGGCAGAAAGCAGGTTCTAGCCATAGGCAGAAAGCATGTTCCAGCCATATACAGGAAAGTGTGACAGGCGAGAAAGATGTCAACTTAGAGAGAAAGTCGCTGAGCTAGAAAAACAAGACCAGCAAAGATAGAGGCTTGAAATTTAGTTTAAAGTCAGAATGTGGAAAGGGCCACAAGCTCGAAAGAATGACCTAGAGGGAGAAAAACCAGAAAGAACACCCCACTTAGAGAGAGAGAAAGTGACTTGAGTGTTAAGACAACAGTGTCCGAGATCGAGACACAAGGGGATAGATTCAGAGACGGGAAGAATTTCGTCGAGGTACAAAGGAGAATTCTGCTGTCCAGCAAGAGAGAAAAATGCGACACAAGAAATACAATGAGAGAGAAAGGGGCGTACACACCTGAAAGATAAGGATTGTGGCTGAACATAGCAGTCGGATCGAGCAACGATGCGGCAAGCATGGAGGAAGAGACACCACCACCGCCCCCTTCACCAAGGGAAGAAGAAGAAGCACCACCACCTCCACCGCCCGATCCTGAAGCTGCAGGATCCGGACCCCTATCATAAAGAACCCCCTTGAACACTCTCCCCCCTATAGCAACGGCCGTTTGATATGCGTACTCCTCTTCATCACCTCCCTCCTCGACTGAGCTAACGCGCACGCACCTGAAAACAGCGCCAGTCCGCACCTCGCTTGGCAGCCCGGGGCCGAGATTTGAGGCCTGGCGTACCCGCTTGGGCTTGTCGTGAAGCACGAGCTGTTGCTGCTGGTGGTGGTGAAGGGCAGCGAGCTGCTGCTGCCGCTCCCGACGGCGAGAGGCGGGCACCCAAGTGCTCTTAATATGGGTAGGGCATTCGAAGCCGCGGCTCTTGCAGCACGTGCGGCACCGCTGGTGCACACAGTCCTTCTTCGCTTGGTTCCCGCAGTCCTGGCAGGTGTTGCCACCACCGAGCACCAGCCCACTGCTGGGCCGGCCCTCCGAGCCTTGGCCTGAGCCTAGCATGGCTGGGTTCGAGGAGCTGGGCTCGGTGTGCCATAGATCGAGGGGCTTGAAAGGGGTTGGCTCCTCATGGGTTGGGTTATGATGTTGGGGCTGTTGGGAGTTGTCGGGGACTAGAAGAGCGAAGCGGTGGTGAGGGTTGTGGCCATCAATTGTGAGGGGGAAGCCATAAGGGGTGCCGAGAAGGGTTTCTCTATGTCTAATGTGAGGAAGAGGAGGAGAGAGGAAGGGAGAAATGCAGCCGAGAATGGTGCTATTATGGTAGTGAGAAGCGGCGGTGGCGGCTTCGATTCTTTCTCCCTCCTCCTCTCCTCTTCTCCTCCGCCCTCCTGAGTCCACAATTTCTTTGAATATCTCCTCTTTCTCACTCTACATCCTCTTTCTCATCTCTCCGCGACTACAGTGTCTAGGGCTCCCCAATTATTGTGAAGCTCTCCACCTTCTATTGGCCGGCTCTCACTCTCAGCCCCCAACGTCCCTCGGTCCTCTTCGCCGTTTTTCTGCAATTGCTTTCTCTCTCTAACCCCCTTACTGATCTGCCTACTCTCGTCCTACCCTCGCAATTCCTATCTTTCCGTCCCCACTTTCTCTCTCTACCTGTCCTCTCTGCAACTCTTTTGCATCTCTCTCTACAATATCGCTCTAACCGCTCTTTCTCTCTCTAAGCTCTCTGTCTCTCTGGCGTGGTGGGTTTTGCTGTCTCTCTCTTGGGTTTTGTTTCCTCTTTTATAACTCTCCTCCTGCATATGATCGCCACCCGTCGTCTCTTTTCTCGTGTCTTCGTCGGGCATTTAAAGCATGGAATTACAGGCCTGCCTGCAGCGCCGCCATACTAACAGCAAGCCGCTGCGACCTCAATTTAAGCCGCTCCTGCCAGGCCTCCCGCCACTCCCAAATGCAGACACTCTCTCTCTCTACATTTCTCACTTTCTCTCTCTACACTCTCCCCTTCACCCCCTCCTCCCTCTCATCGATGCTGCGGAGCGATGATGATGACGAGGGGTGTAACTGAAAATCTATCCCCATTGGTCCCTTACCCGTCCCGTCTCACCGTTGCCCCACCTCCTCCATCCGACGGTCTTGAATCAGCCACGTGTCGTGCACAGCTTTATCTTATTCGTCCTTGCACCGTAAAACCCGCTGCTTTTTGCCCCTCCTTTTAGTCCCCACCCCCTCTCTCTCTCTCTCTCTCTCTCTCTCTAAATCTCATTCTCTCTCTGACTCCCACTTCTCTCTATCTAAATCCCACTCCCTCGTACCCCCTCTCTCTCTCTCTCTCTAGGCGCACTCAGATCTACAAATTCTCTTCCCCCAAATCTAAGATCGATTACATCCTCTCCCTCGCTCTACAAACCCCCCACATTCTCTCTCTCTCTCTCTCTAAGTCACAAAGGGCCCTTCTCTCTCTAACGAAGTAACTAATAAGTTGGCGAATCTCTCGACTTTTCCCCAAATTCTTCTGTGCACCAAGTACTGGAGTGTGGGGCCACCTCGTATTCGCCCCTCTCTCTCTCTCTCTCTTTACTCGCCTTAAAACCCGCCGTATACGGCCCCCTCGTTCTGCGTGCCGCCCCTTCTCATAACAATTTTTCCTTCTCGCATTAAAAGATTTGAACCTTCCTTATTTCAGCAATCATTTTCGTATAATTTAGTCTTTTCGGGCACGTTGTATCCCATTAGTAGCAACCCAACCCCCCCCCCCCCCTTCCCCTCCCAACGTATTAAAATTTTCGAAATATTTTGTTTTTGTGTATGGAGACAGTAGTCGTCCCTCCCCTCCCCTCCCCTCCCCTCCCCTTTTACAAAAGACGGGGGATTTCTCGTTGTCTCTGCCCCTATTATTATGTTTTCTCTCTCACTCTAAATCCTAATTTCGCTCAGCTGAATGATGTGTGCGCGACTCCCAATAATTGTGTCCCTGTCTGTCAATCTCGAGCCCAGTGTAGGCCGGGTTGACTCTCTCTCTATATATTTCTTAATTTCTCTCTCTAAAACGCCCTCTCTCACTAGATTAGGCTCCCACAAATCCCGAGGTTAACTAACTCGTCGCGCAGGGAATACATGGAGGGCTAATGACCCCGAGCATGTCGCTTAATTGAAGAGAGAGAGAGAGAGAGGGCTGGGGTTAATGGAGGGGTCATTGTCGTGTATTAAAGGATTGATGTTAACGTGCATGTGGAGTCAATATGCCAAAGATTTGGTTGCCGAGAGGAGGGCGTCACGATGGCACGCATTTGGTTAGAGAGAGAGAGAGGACTCCTTTAGAGTTTCTCTCTCATCACCCCCCCCCCCTTAAAACCCTCCACCTTTTTCTCTCACGCTTGCCGTGCTTCTTCGCCCGTGCATGCCCTTCCCCGTCCTGCATGAGAGAGATTGTACAGATGAGAGAGGGCCGAGAAGCAATCAAGCAGTTTTTCAGTACAGTTATTGATTTCATCATTTGAGAGAGAAAAGTAGACATACAGACACTCGTTATTCATTTGAGAGAGAGAACTAAAAAACTACAGGTTTTTTAAATCGATACATTCCTTAATTTGAGAGAGAGAGAGAGAGAGAGAGAGAGAGAGTTTTGCTACAAGTCACAAGCTAAGATAGTGAGTGAGAGAGAGAGAGAGAGAGACTTTTAGTTAATTTGACGCGTCAAGTTTTGGGGTCCAGACGCGGAACAAATTAACACTGAAAAACGCAAAAAGCTTGCGGTCAAGAGACCCACGGGAGGGAGGAACGAGAGAGGGGTTTTCTAGGGGAACAACTAGAAAAGGACTGAGAGAAAGAGAGAGCACTAAAGACTTTGAATGGGACAAGATTGGGGTTACGATCATAGTTCAGCAAGTCTCCGATTACAGATTTTTTTTTTCTCTGATTTTTTGTAATGTTAAGAACTTCAAGTGTTTTTTTTAAAAGATCTTCAAAAAAAATTATATAAGTTCATTTTTTATCTGTCTCAAAAAAATTCTTCCCTGTTGAAATTTCAATTCTCTTTATTGATTTAATATTTTTCAATGTTGTTTTAGAGATAAGCATATGAAAAGTAGGATTCAATTAAGAATGTTGATTTAATAAAGAAAAACTCTTAAAAAATTTATTTTAAATGTTCCCCTAAACGAAGCACAGTGAAAATAATACGAGCACTATATTCCCAAAAAAAATTATTTATTAAAACAACCATATATCTTAAAATAAGAGGTAGAGTAAGAGGAAGTGTACCCAATAAAAAAATCTTCTTTTTCTCTAAATCCAGAGCATCGTTATAAAGAACAGGAGAGAGATTTAGGAACAATAAAATATTTAGGTAGCTGCAAATTTAAGGTAAGATTCAAATATCTTTTTTGTTTTGCTTAAATATATTTCTTCATGCATTCAGAAGTTTTATTGATTTCACCTTTCAAGTTTTTATGTGGTTTCATTGGTGTATACCATACAACATTTTGGATGGACCATTTGCTTTGCATTTTTAGGTTTGGTACTTTAGTTAAGTGCAATCTTACATCGATCTTCTTTTCTAATTTTTTCTTCTAATAATAATCCTACACCTTGGTTGGTGTATTGTTTTAGTTATTTGCTTACGTGGTTCTTGTGTTTAGAATTGTTTTTCTTGTTTCTCTATGTAGTCCCAATAAATCTACCGTATGTTGCGACAGTAAAGTAAAGTAAGCATTCTTGTTGCATCTAATGAAAATTTATGCAAAATTTTAGGATATTAAATACGGATATAATATTATTATTCAATGACTGTAATGCCTCCATATAATACCTGCAAATGATAGTCTTATCTTATGTCATATTCACATATTTGATTTTTTTGCTCAGTTTTTTGGCCAAATCTGAAAATTCACTATTATTTTAATTGCCTAATTTTTTGTGGCTCATATTCTTGACCTGATTTTTTACCCTCTGACTTTTTTGAACAAAACCAATTTACCTACGAACTTGCTAACTATGGTTACGGTGCACAAACATGGAAAAAACAAAGAGAAAATTGACATAATTCTTAAATCCCGCCTTGGCCCTCTTTTTTATTTATTTTTTACTGGTATAAGAGCTAGAGAAATTTTGAATTTCATCGCTCAATGTTTATAATTTTGGAACATTATTTCATGTGGCGGGGATATATTTGCAGGTCCCCGAGGTATAAAGCATCTATTTTAAAGATGGATACTAATAAGTGGTTCACTTAAAAATAATTGAAAATAAATATTTTTAATAGAATTATTGTTTTTAATTTTCAAATTTTTTTTATTTTTTCATATTCATGATCTCCATGTTAGAGATTATGTGTCCATAAAAACTAGGTAAAAAAAAAAAACCATCTCAAAAATAGAATTTTAAGAGATGACTCATTTCTACATGGACACTACAATTTTTGGGTACAGAAGAGAAGCAGTGTACATGTTTTAAAAATGTGCCTATGTGGGGTTCTTTTGCATTTGATTTCTTGGCTATGAGAGGAAGATAGAGAGAGAAGTGGGATGGGACTCATTTCTACATGAAAATGTGTCCTATAATTTTTTAGGTACACAAGGGAAACAGTGTACATGTTTTAAAAATGTGCCTATGTGGGGTGCTTTTGCATTTTATTTGTTGGGTATGAGAGAGAAAGATAGAGAGAGAGAGAGAGAAAGATGGGATGGGGCCAAGTGTGAGTTGGGACTTGGGAGTTTGAGAGCCTGAAACCTAGGTTTGAGCTGAACTAAGAAACCTCATATTGGTAGGTAAGGACCACGTTATCACGGGTGGCGTAGAACAAAAGTGTTATAAGGTTTGAGGAGGGGAATGCGGCCAAGTTTAGGGCGTGAAAGTGCAGCATGAGAATCAAGATCATCAAAGACAATCTAGACCGTTCATCTTCCTTGCTTCACTAAGTCCTTGTTTTGTTTTTACTTTGAGAAAAAGTCTTATCTCGCTTTTACGGGGCCAACCAGTGTTCGCAAGCTTGGCCTGTCCAACTTGGAACCACCGGGTCAAATCAAAACCGGGCACTAACCCTGTTTTTTTTTTTTTTTTTCCCTAGATTTGGTGGTCCCGCTAGATATTTTCAGTAAAATTCCAACAAATTATATAAAATTCTAAAAAAAAAATTGTAATGTGTTTTTTTTTTAAGGGCGCGGTTTCTATAAGGTTGTAACTTTGAACGATCCAATTAAGGCGCTCCTCCAAATTTTATCATAACATGTAATTTTATTGTACTTTTTTTTTAACATTCTCTTAAAAACGATTTTCATATTTAATTAGAAAATTTTAGACTCCAAAAACGGTTAAAATCAAGTAGATCTATAAACATAGAAAAATCTTGAAAATGGACGGTCTAGATAATGTGTTACAAGATACACTATTTGTACAACTCAAAAACGTTTTTTTTTTTTAATATTCTTACATCTTGATGTCGAGATGATCAATTAGAGGATTTTTAAACATTAAAACAGCCTTTCCGATAGATTTTTGAGGTGTATATGTGATTCTACATTTTAAGGTAGCAACCTTATATAAAAATTTTCTTTTTTTTTAATGTTTTTTATCATTTTGACAAAGATTGGAAATTGTTTTGCATATGAATACTTATTTTTCGTATTTTCCTTTTTTTAAAAAATTTTCAAAAATACCTTTAAGCACAAATTGATTTTCTAAAATCCTTTTTTTTCTTTTTTCAACTTCATTTATTTTGTTTAATCATGTTTTAAATATACTTTTCATATTTTTTAGATTCTTAATTTCTACTTTTGGACCAATTAGAAATTTTTTCGTTAAGTCAATTAAACCGGCTGGTTTACCGGTTACTCGGAGCTGGCCATTAGCCAGTTGCAGAGGCCGGTTCACAGGCCCAACTGCTTTCTAAGGCTTCAAACTGTTACAAGGAAGTCAAGAAGATCTGGACCATTCAACCGTTCGCTTGAAGAGCCTTGATTTATCGTTTTTCTTTGGCTATCTGGATCTTTCTTCTTCTTCTTTTTGTGGTGAGGCAAAGTTATCTAAATTTTAAAGGGTTAATTTTTTGAGGCTTTAAGCATTCAGAGCCTATATAAAAGTATTGAATGAGAGTCAAGAAGTTCTTAAATGCGATCTAGACCGTTCGTGCTGGTTCTGAGGAATTTTTTAGTTTGCTTCTGGATAGAGAAATCTGCCTAGTTTTAACTGACATTAACAAAGGGGATGTTTGGTACGTCTGAAAATCAATGTTTGGAGACTTGGTCAAAGTCATTTGGACTCGGTTGAGTTATTCGACTTGTGTGAGGGAGTTTTGTTGTACAACTTTGTTTATAGGTTATACAAAAGGGATTGTATATAATGAGGCATTTATCTTTTGTATAAGGTGGTCAAATTAGTTAGAACTGTCTGATGTGAAATTTGATAGTTTGAGTATGTCACAAAGTTTAAAAAAAAATCATTTGAACATTGAATGTGGTCAATAGAATAAATGTAGCTACTCAATTTCACATTCAATGGTCAAGATTAATTGTGACCACCTTATACGAAATTCAAATTTTCTCATTATATACATTTTATAAAATAATGTTTAGCTTTCAATTCAAACACATACAAAAGGTGCACCACATAGCACACTCATATTCCATCACGGCTGACATCTAAACCAATACACCATTTGATAGTCGCTATAACCAAGTGAATCGTTATATTATATAGGGATAGTCAACAAATAGATTATTTATCTTTTGTACATGAAGATCGCAATCAATCGTGTCTCCTAAATAGATAGTTGTAAGGGTGCCATTGAATAGATATAAAATTCCAAAAGAAAATTCTCAGACTTGGTAACTCATCCCAAGCATCCAATTTGACATTTAATAAGTGATAACGATTGTGGCTTCATGTACCAAAGATAAATAGTCTTTTTGTAGACAAAACACATTGTATATTATTATTATTATTATTATTTTGGTTTTTTTATGTTTTGAAACTGGAGCTAGACTCAAGCAAGTTATTCGGACTCGCTTGAGTAACTCGAGTCAACAACTAGTACCTTGACCAAGTCGATTTTCTGAACTATAGTAAAAATATTTATGTAAAAGTATTTTTACATAAAAAAATCCTTCATATGATTAGATATAAGAGTTTTTTCATACCAATTAGTTTTTAATTAGTGCGGGGAAACCGCATTGTGACCGATTTGTATGAAAAAAAACTCCCCTGCCTAATTGTAATAACGAGCTTTTTCATATTAAAGTACTTTTTTCACACGTACCAAATGTGCCCTAGGAGAAAAAGTTAGAAGCTAAAGAGGGACAAGTTGGGTGCAATGATCGATGCCAGTTTCTCTCTCTAACTTCTCTTCTGGTGGGTTTGGAGTCCATGATGCCCTTTCTTTTATAGAGCGAGCAGCACATGAACTCACTCCATAACTGTGCATGCCATAAATGGTTCACATCCCTAAAGGGAACATGCTTACGACCCTCCCCTCTCTCTCTCTCTCTCTCTCTAACAAATAAGAGCTTCTCCCCACCCTACCAAACTCTATAAAAAAAAAAAACCAATAAATGTGCCTGTCTAGAGCTTTTCCATCACTTTTTACGAATTTAGTACCTAGCATCTGTCTCTCTATACACAAATAAGGGCCAAGAAAATAATACCATGCTCCCGTGCGGTGTATATGGTGCACCATAAGGGTGCTTACCGGGTGTTTAGAGGAGATTGTCTTTTTCATGTGCCTATGGTACTCTAGTGGTTTATGATATATATGATACTGTGAAAGGGCATCCATCATATACTAAGGAACATTGTTTCATGCGGCAGGGACCGCATTTCTACATTTGCGGTCCCTGAGGTATAAAGCATCCATCTTTGCGAATGGGTGATCCATCTATAAATAATTGAAACAAGGGTCCAAATGTTTTCTTAATAGAATCATTATTTTTTATTTTTAAAATTCTTTTATCTTTTCATCTTTAAAAATTAAGTAAAAAAATTTATATCAAAAATAGATTTTTAAGAGGTGACTCATTTCTACACAGACACATAGAAACCATGTCCTCCTACTAATAATGAGAATAGTGGTTTATTGTACTTCCTTGTTCCCTCTCCATTACAGCCCCTCATTAGAGCCATTGATTTAAATTGATTTAAAGATCTAACCAGGGGGTCAAACCAGTCACCCAGCTTCGAGTTCGATCCGACTTGGTGAGCAGTCTAATGAACCAACAAAATTAATTTAAAAATGAATTGCTATTAATCATTTCAAACTCAAGATATATGAATATAAAAGAAAAAAAGAATTTCAAGTCCTTAAATATACATATTTATAAGATCACTTGATGCGCGATGGAATATCACCCTCCACAATTTATAATAGGGTGCCGTTTATAGAGAGCCAAAGGCTCTAAGCAATCAAGTTAGAGCCCATCTTCAAATAGTGTTGAGAAATAGTTTCGATATGGGAAATTTTTTATTAGCCTTAAAACATATTTTCATCTTTAATTAAAATTTAAAGTTTAAAAATATGTAGACCGAGCAGATCTATGTAAATTTGAATAACTTAAAAATTGATAGTCCAAAAGTGCGTTACAAGATGCACTATTTCCAAAACTTGAAATCCTTTTTTTTTCTCAAGTCCATGCATCTTGATGTCGAGATGATCAATTTGAGGATATTTGGACATCAAAACAACCTCTTCTTCTAGTGAAATTTCTGAGGTAGCCTCTAATTTGATCGTTTAGAGCCTAGGCTCTTTAAACTTTTCCCCTTATTATAATAGAATGCTTGCCCTATGGGCAATTGTGTCTTGCAAAATTTTATATATTCTCTCTTTGACTAATGGATTAGAAGTAAATAGTCTCTCTCTCTAACTAATGTAGAGAAATGTTTCTATGCTTCCCTTACAACATAGAAGATTTATTCTTCCCCTACCATCCAGCCATCCAATTTTAAGTAAGAGTGCCACTCACCGTTTGATTTTAGATCCGACGTCTCAAAGTATTTTATTTATAGTTTTTTATACAAATTTTATGAATGTGAAATTTGGTATGTGACATCTTCTCATTGGGGCGCACGTATGAAAAATATTAAAAATAGTTTTTCGATAAAATATAATGACCAAAATACCTCTTGAAAATTTCAAAGGTATTTTAGTAATTTTATTTTATTAGAAATATGTTTTTTATAATTTTCGTTAGTGAAAGTTTAATAGAGGATTGGACATCCAAAATTTGGTGTCAAAAAAGTTTATAGAAAAAATTAAAAATAAAATAGTATAGAAACATGATATTGTGATTGGAGCAATCGTAGCTCTCCATTCAGAATGGACGATTGGATAAGGGGAAGTATATAAGTTTTATGTTGTAAAGAAAGCTTCCCACTAATGGATTGGAATTAATTAGACTATCTCTCTAACAAATGGATTAGAAGTAATTAGTCTCTCTCTACGACTTAGACACCTAGCTACCAGCATGTGTTCTTCAATTTATCATATAAAAGTGTCTCCTACACGTCTGTCTCCCTCAAACAAATCTAACAAATTATTTAAAATGTTGGTTACCCTTCACAACTACTACCCCTTTCTTGCTACAAATTTGCAGCTGTATTTCATTAGCTTTCGGTGATAATTCCCACGAGTAAATTAAGGGGCGTGAGTTGAAATCTAAGCCATGTTTTCCTCAAACATTACTCACAAATTGTCAAGAATCACGATTGATAAATATTTGTTAGTAGATGGATCCGATTTTATATGCGAATAGTCAACTACTATATCTTAAGAAATGACATAAATGAATTCGATTTATTCCTCATTTGATTTTAATTGCCCTGGATTTTTTGTCATCTTGGGAAATGAATAAAGAAGACGGTCATTTCGGTTTACTCATTCCAAATACATTAATTAATATAACTTTTATTTGAGATGTGGCCAATTCGAGAATCTACGGATCCATGCATTGTTTTTGGCGTTTGTGATTAGGGGAAAGCTAGCATGCACAAGATGTGCATGCTGTAGAAGAGCATCCTCGATAAAACGTAGGCCTTAGCCTGTTTTCAGATATAGTTAGTCGTTTATGAAGGCCTAAGTAGGAATGGAAATCTAAATCGGTAGTTGAGGTTCAAGGCGGTGCTACCACCGTGACCTCAACCCCATTCCCACATCTTCGTCCCTTTACAGCAAATGATGGTAGATAGAGACGAGCTAATTCCCCAAGATATATAGGTGGCAATGGGCCAAGTGGCCCAGTCGGCCCGGTTCTTAAAAAGTAAGGCATGAGCTACAAGGTATAGCTTGAGGTCCGGGTCACTAGGCCTTAAGAGTTGGGCCAAGACATGGCCGGCCTGATTCAGCCCGGTCTGCCCTTCTATTTTTATTTCATTTTTCTTTGTGTTGTTTATATAGCTCGGCTTGACCCTGATAGGGCCGGTTTGACGCCAATGCCTCTTTGGCTGGTCAGGCCAGGATGGGCTTGGGCTGGCCTAAGCTGGCCTAATAGGACCCAGGCCATTGCCGGCTAAGACAGATCTGAGGTTCATAATCACCGTCCGTCAATGCAATGCATATCAACGAGTCGCTCCATTGAGTGCCGTATCAGTAATGGAACCAATTCATAGGATTGTGGAACCCATACGAGACTGCATAATACAGCAGTCATGTATAATATTGTGCTTTACTTTGTCTTTCCCTCCATCTATCTGTTTCACTTAAAAAGAAATAAAATAAAAACGCCGGGTTTATGGTACCACAAGTAATAGTAAAAACGGTAATCAAAAGTTGTTAGTCAAAATCAATTTTTTTTTATGAAAGTTCCTGATTTTATTGAAAAGAAAGCATTGCAAAACAACTCATAACAAAAATCAAACACAAAGTCAAAAGTGTAATGATTGTCCTGGAACATTATGCCAACTCATCTGCCTCCTATGCGGATGTGGGCAAATGTTACTTCTGAATTTACAGACACGTCATAATTTCAAACCAAATTAATTTAATAGTAAATGGGATATTCCGCCTCACGCGTCATTTGATGACATTTAAAGAATCACCTTATACAGTTATCACATGGCCCAGTTGTTTAGAACAAATTAATCTCAAACTTTGTAGAATTACTCTCAACGCTACGACGTCCTTGCTAGACTGTTGATGATAATTTCCCAAAAAAAAAAAAGAAAAGAATTTGCCTCTCGCATCATTTGATGGCATTCAAAGAATCACCTTATGCAATTATCACATGGCCCGGTTGTTTAGAATGAATTAATCTCAAACCTTGCATAATTGTTCTCAACGTCCTTGCTAGACCGTCGATGATAATTTTCCAAAAAAAACAAACAAATAGTAACTATACAAAACAAGAAGATATACATGGTTATTCATTGATACGACTGCATTAACAGGTGAAACTGATAAGTGACATCTCCTCTCAAGATATCTCAAATACAAACCTAAACTAATAAACCTTATATATTGTCTCAAACCATAACTTAACCACAAAGAAACATTTCCATGTGCCTAATAACACCCTATTCTCAAGTTGGGGCTTCCGCCCCCAAGCTCTATTAGGATTCACATGCTCAAGTATTGTTAGGATTAAATTGGTCACCGAATTAATGATGGGTTTAATTTAGTCAAAACTGGATCAACATGATCAAATCGGTTGGAATTGATTCTAAAAAATTGAAAAGGAAAAAAAAATGGATATAATGAGTTTACTCGAACTCGGGTGTCTACAATGTTGCAAGAAATTGAAACCTGAAAGCAATGGAACTCACCTGAGTCTATTCAGACTCGGTAACTCGGCTCATCTTATGGACAAGACCGAGTACCTTCGAGTTGTGCGTGTAACTCGAATTTAATATATATATATGTATATTTATATATATATATTTTTCTTGATTTTTTAGAAATCCCCAATTATAAATCATATTTTTAATCTTTTTTTTTTTTTTTTTTTTTTTTTAAGTTTATCTGGACCTTTTAAGGTTGTTGTGATTTATTTTTGTTTTTACAACCGTTGTCTTATTTTTCACTTATTTTCCCCGTACAGGACTCGCGCCTTGGTCAAGGAGGCAAGTTCCTGAAATTTGACTTAAAGTTTTTCTTTTTTGCTTTTTTGGTAGATGAATTGAGCAAAGGGTGTTTTTGAGGAGACGTTGTCCGTGATACCTATATAGTTGTCCAGTCCATTCTCAACCTACAAAGTACAATGGTCCCTCCCTCCCTATATTCACAAGGTGTAATTATGTGGTGTACGTGGGTTATGTGATCTATTTACTGGAAAAAGCCATAAAAAAACATAGATAAACCCTAAATTGCATACAATAATTAGGGTTCGCAGGACCAGTATCACACGTGATAACAATTCAATCCACCGGTGAACCTTTTCCTTTTTATCAGTACACACGGGTGAACTAGCTTGGATGATATTTCTTTCTAATATTATAGATTGCATTTTTTCTGGTTTCTCCCTTATGCAATCCAAACAACATACATACAATGTATTCTAGGAAATGCCAATTGCATTAACTATCAATTCCAATATACACTTTTTTATAGGATTTAAAATTCTAAGGAACAAAAAGGCCCTAAGGGAAAATAAGTTTCCTCTTTTTTTTTCTCTAGGCTATTATCAAATGGAGAAGTGTATGGAGGGGCTATTCATTTTTAGTATAAAGATGTCAGAATCACTTTTGTTCATTATATTTTAAATCGAATAGTTATAAGTGTGTCATTGATTTGACTTAAAGTTCAACAAAAATTTGTCAAACTTTGTGACATACTTAAATTCATCTGATTTGTGACTAAAAATGATTGCAACCTTTTTATAATAAGAGTACATGGTCTCATAGTATACAATCCCTTATCAAATAACTAATGTTCGAGATTTTGTAATCGGGCCGGGTTCTGAAAGAGATCGAGGCAAATGAGTTGTGGTACTAAACCCTCATAAGGGGAGAGCAATAATAGTCCTCAGTCCATTTAATGGTCCATGCAAACAGGGCCCAAATACTGTACAAGACAAACAAAGAAGCAAATGTATTACCCTATGACAATTTAGCGAAAGAGTGCATCAAAAAGAATTTATGCACCCTTAGGAGCAAACTGTACATTTGCTCCGCAGCAAAAATGCATAGTGAAGAGCATCTTTAGGACCAGAATTTAGGGGATGTAACTAATAAAACAAAACTTTGTTGTTCACTCTAAAAATGCATAAAAGATTTAATGTCTTAGGATTGAGTAGACCATTCAATTATGGAAAATAGTTGTTAGGGTTGCAACCCAATCAAAATAAGTAAAGCCCCACCCTATAACTCGTTAAAAATTGCAATTCAAGCATTAGAAAACTTTTACATCGATTATCAAAGCTAGAACATCAAAAAAAAAATAGGATTTCAAGATCTAAAAATGCTGTATATTATAACAAATTATCTAGACCGTCCATTTCACTCTAAAAATAAGTATTTATAGATCCACAAGATCTATATATTTTTTTAAATTTCAAAATTTATTTTCGATGTTAGAAATTAATTTTATAGCCATCATGGATATTTTTGTTGTTAAAAGTGCTTTCCAGATGAGGATTTAGGATGAGGCTTTATTTTGTTTTCATAAAGCCTAAGCCTTATATAAACTTCATTATTCAATTCTTAAGTTGATCAAATGAACTCAAGATTTTTAGATTTCTATAATACTCATTTTATTTCTACTACATTATTAAGCGACAGTTAAGGAGTGGACACGTGTCGAGAAAATAAAAAAGGATATTAATTCAATAGAGGTTGTAGGACATATTCCTAACTCTAAGTGATCCAACCTAACTCTAAGGAACCCAATTCTATAGAGGTTGTAGGACGCTTTCCTAACTCTAAGGGATACCTTCTCAATCTCTTTAAATCTTTAGAAAGAGAGAGAAGTACGTGGGTGTAATATATTGAGAGAGAAATATCCAAATTTTTAGAAATTTCTTACTCTAAGGGATATCTTCTCAATATGTTTAAATCTTTAGGAAGAGAGAGGTACGGTGGTGTAATATGTTGAGAGAGAAATATCCAAGTTTTTCAAAAAAAGAGAGTAGGAGAAATTTAAGAAAATCTACAGACACTTTGGAAGATGAGAGGCACGTGGGGGATTGCAACCCTCTTCTTAAGAAAGAAAAGGTATGCTAAATTTTTTAAATTTTCAATTAATAGGTTTAGAAACCTTATAAATAAGATTAGAAGCCTTATCACGTGCATCTCTCAACCTCTCATATATAAAAAATAATGGCCATTAAATTTTTCGTAAATAACCACTTTAAAAGAGGTACGCTATACCCTTTTCTTTTTTTTTCATATTTTATTTTTCATACAATTTCATTCTTTTTTTTTTTTTTTATTCTTCATGCATCTTCATACAAATAATATGTTTATTTTTCGTTTCTTTTCTTTTTTCACCATTCAATTCCATTTTTTTGCTTTTATTTTTATTGTTCACAGCAACTTCATGCTTTGTCTTTTATTTTCTTGCAATCAAGTACTTTTCTTCAAATTTGTAATTACATGTTAAATTGAATTCTCTATATGTTAATTTACGTGGTTCGATGGAAATATCGATGGGCTAAGGATTACACGTTATGTTACATAACAAAGTTGCTCTCAAATCCGAACACATACTTTTTGGGGAATCCATGTTGGTATGGACGATAGTGCAACGCATGTGTAGCGTACTCGCCTTGCTCTATACCAATTCTTTCAAGTCATTATATAATGGGAGAAGTTTATATAGAGCCGAGGCTCTAGACAATCAAATTCGAGCCTACCTCAAAAACTTCATTAGAAGAGATTGTTTTGATGCCTAAATATCTTCAAATTCATCATCTTGTCATCAAGATGCATGGACATGAAAGAAAAATGAATTTCAAGTTTTGGAAATAGTGTGTTTTGTAACACACTTTTGGACGGTCAATTTTCAAGATTTTCAAGTTTTCATAGATCTCTCAATTTACAGTATTTTTTAAGCTTTAAACTTTATCAATAAAGATGAAAATGTATTTTAAGGCTATCAAAAAAATTTTCAGTATTGAAACTATATTTCTCGATACTATTTGAAAGTAGGTTCTAATTTGATTGTTTAGAGCCTAAGCATTATACAAACCGCACCCATAATTATATAATTGTGCTATTTTTCAGGTATTATTTCCAATTTGGTGAAGCTTAACCAAGTTTGAAGGTAAGCTGAAGTAATTCATATTAAATAATTTTTTCTTTTTCTTTTTTTCCGTCATTTTCTTTTCTTTCCTTTTTTTTGTTTATTTCATCCACGTACTCTTCCCGTTTCACGAAGTTAAAAAAACTCATTTATCTTTAACGGAAACTTGTTGCAATTTTTTGCACTATTTATTGTTGAAGTTTTATTACTTCATGTAAAAAACAAATATAAGTATAAATTTTATGCTTAATAAATAATCTATAACTGTTTTTTTCTTTTTACGTGTAAGTGTATATTTGTTTCTTTTTCTATTTTTGTCTCTCTCTTTTTTAACTATAAAGATTTATTTTTATTTTATATTTTAAGTGTAAAATAATCTATAACTATTTTTTGTTTTCATTCCCTATTATTTTAAACTTTCATTTCTGATTATGACAAACAGTTGGTTTTCAAATCTTCAGTTTCAAAATTTTGATGCTTTAAAGTTTCATTGGTAAGACCTATTTTATGAAAGATTTTAAAAATCAAAGGGGGATCCCGTTTTTTTAAAAAATTTATGTTTTGGAAATTGTTTGTTACCTATTTCTAAGTTTATTATAATGAATTATGCATCTTTGCCACATTTTGAATTACTTGATTAGTATTTATACTAATGTGATGATGAACAGCTAAATTTTTTCACTAATTTTAAGAATTTTGAAAGGTCTAAAAAAATTGTTCTATCTTTACTGCAATAATAGTAAACCAATTTTGAAAAAATTTATAGTTCTAAGCCATGGATTTTAAATGCTTTTTGGAGTTTGTTTATGACCCATTTATTTTTCAATAATTATAAAGTAAAAAATGAATGTTAATTTTCCAATATATGGATACTATATTATGATATGATGAAAGGGTAATTATTTGATAAGAAGAAAAAATAATACAGTAGTATTCAATATATATCTCACGTTATTTTTGAGATAAACAAATATTTAGATAATAAAATCTTGAATATATTTAGGACGATAAATGTTCATTTAGTAAAATAGTGTTAAAATAAAGAAGGCATAATAAAGTAGTATAGTGATTAGAACGAAAAACAAAGATACTACTTGATCGTATTAGTATCTTTATAAATCATATTAAAATACGATATATAATATACTTCATAATTCAAATGATAAATATCGTATAAAGTAATTATATAACCATGCTTATTAAAACTGCATACTATAATAATGCAGTAGATTTTTTAAATACAAATAGAAATGGGATCCAAATTTCTACCCTTCCTGACTTTCCAGTTATATATTTTTTTCCTTTAAAACTATTTGTCAGCTTACTTTTCTTTTTTCCTATCTTTCTCAAAGAAAACACATATAATTGTTTTAACTTTTATATCTTATTTTTCCTATGAGGAGAAGCTCAAAACTTTTGAAAACTCATAATTCTATTATGTTCCAAGTCAATGGTATGTATGCATATCTTTGGATTCCTAATTCCTGGAGGTTTGTTTAGATTGATTTTACTTTTGGGTCGAAAAAATCAATTTTGTTTTGTTATAATTGGATTTTATTAATACCTTCAACTTTTTATGGAGAGACGAGAGAAGTAAAGAATGGAGAGACGAGAGAAGCAGTAAAGTAGCTTTTGCTCAAATTTACTCATTTGAACTCAGTTAGTAAGAGTTTATTTAATTGCATATTTTAAAGGGAAATAGATATGAAAATTGTATACTCTTGAATTATGTTCTTTTTTTAGTTTAATTATATGAAATATCACATTCTTTTTTTTATGTTAATTATATGAAATGTCACATCTCTTTATTGTAGCACGGTTATTTATTTCCCTATTTTTGTAAAATTATTCAAGTGAAAATATACATCGAGCAAAATAGAAAAAGAGAGAAGTAAAAATAACTAATTTATTTTAATTAATTGTTTATTCAATAAATATATCAATGCATCTCTTCGTTACTGTCATTATTTTTTGTTTTTTGATTTTTCATGATTTTATGGTTCATGATCTTTTATTGCATAGCAATATATTTTTGTGTTGTATATTTGTGATTCGTTGTGTGAATGCACATTGTGTTTATACGTTCTGTACATTGTATATTTACACAATTATTTATATAGTTGTATTATTTTTCTATGTGCAACTAATTTATTTCATTTCTATGTTGAAGTGAATCCCGCAATTATAAGTCAAGATTATCCTCTTAAACTGATCTTTTACCCAAAGGAGTAGGGATACTTTTTACTCCCAACTGAGTATACTATACACTCACCTAAACGGACTAAAAGTTTGTAAATTTGCAATATTAAGATGTTACAAAGCTGAGAATTTTTTGCGGGATAGGAAAAACATGTGATATTACTGTATGGTTCATATTTTGAGCTATATTATGTTGAGGTTGGAAATTTTTATTTTTATTTTATTTCTTATTTGAAAGTTTAAGGGAAATTATTAGAAATATACTTTATTTTTTGATAAATTAAGGGGAAAAAATCATCGACTTTCATAAACTTCATTCACACTATTTTTCCTCAGTTTTGGCATTTAAAATACTTTGAGTTACCACGACATTTAAAATGCTGTATAAAATGGGATAGTCATTACAGTACTTAAAGTACCGTAATGCTAGGGCTTCACAATAATACGACTACTGTGAATGTTATTTTGGTAAAAAAAAATACAAAAAAAAGGGTGTGGATGAAATTTGTGAAAGTTGAGGTTTTTAAAGGTATACTTCCGATAATTTCTCAAGGTTTAACTTCCTAGAATGCAAAAAATACAAATGTATTTAAAGGATTTTCTGTCAAATAGCCCAAAACACAAACACTGATATGTTTGGGTAGTTGGACAGTCGGCTTAAAGCCAAAAAAAAAAAAGAACCAAGCAAAACAAACTAAGTTTCGTGCGGTTCAAAAGTCCAACTTTTGAACGACCTAAAAGCATTAAATTTTTTTGGGAAAAGTTTATATAGAGTAGGGGCTCTAAACAATCAAATTTGAGCCTACCTCAAAAATTGCATGAGAAGATAGTTGTTTTGATGCTCAAATATCTTCAAATTGATCATCTCAACATCAAGATGCATGAACATGAGAAAAAATTGGATTTCAAGTTTTGGAAATAGTGTATTTTGTAACGTATTTTTGGACTATCAATTTCCAAGATCTTCAAGTTTTCATAGATCTGTCGATCTACACTATTTTTGAAGCTTTAAACTTTATAAATAACTATAAAAATATATTTTAAGGCTATCACAAAGATTTCCAGTAGTGAAACCATATATCTCGATACTATTTGAAGGTAGGCTCTAATTTGATTGTTTAGAGCAGTGTTTAAAAAAACGCCGAGTCGAACCTCTCGCCCGGTTCGACTCGGGAATCGCCATGGACAGATCGAATCGGCGAAAAAAACGGGAATCGTCCGGTTCTAGAGAGAACCGGACGATTTGGCACAGTGACTCGCCGATTCACTGTACGGAATCGGCGAGTCCCGTACGGAATTTTTTTTTTTTTTTTTGTAATCCATGATAGATTTTTTTGTAATACTTGATCGATTTTTTTGTAATCCATGATCGAATTTTTTTTTTTTTGTAACCCATGATAGAATTTTTTGTAATCCATGATAAATTTTTTTTTAATCCATGATCGAAATGTTTGTTTTTTTTTTTCTTGTAATCCATGACCGAATTTTTTGGTTCTTTTTTTTTTTTTTTTGTAACCCAAGATAGAATTTTTTGTAGTCCATGATCGAATGTTTTGTAATACATGATCGAAATGTTTGTTTTTTTTTTGTAATCCATGATCGAAATGTTTGTTTTTTTTTTTGTAATCCATGATCGAATTTTTTGTTTTTTGTTTTTTTTGTAACCCATGATAGAGTTTTTTGTAATCCATGATTGAATTTTTTGTAATCCATGATCGAATTGTTTTTTTCTTTTTTTGTAATCCACGATTGAATTTTTTGTGTTTTTTTGTTTGTTGTTTTTTGTAATCCATGATCGAATTTTTTGTAATCCATGATTGAATTTTTTGAAAATTTATGATTTTTTTTTTTTAATCCATGATCAAATTTTTTTTTGTAATCCATGAAAGAATATTTTGAAAATTTGTGATTTTTTTTTTTAATCCATGATTGAATTTTTTTTTGTATTCCATGATAGAATTTTTTGAAAATTTGTGATTTTTTTTTTTTAATCCATGATCGATTTTTTTGAAAATTTGTTATTGTTTATTTTTAATCCATATTATTCAAAGAGAAAATGAGAGAGATGATGATTCTGAGGCCACCCTATCGCAGCCATATTATTCACATATCGAGTCCCAACAACAACAGTGTAGGGATGAGCACGACAGTGCAGGTGAGCATGAAAGATGGACAATCTTCGGGGATTTTAGATTGGGAACACAACAAAACACTAACACTCAGGGATTTGGGAATAGTCAGACGCTTGCTAATATCGATGATTCGTTTTTAGATCGAATCAATGAATTGTTAAACGAATTCAATCAATGGCACCAGCGTGACCAAGAAGAACAATAACGTCGTCTATCATTTTATTTTTAGATCATATGTTACTAATTTTATGTTTTATTGTAGTCCATGTATGTTGATATACTTATTCCATGATAATTCTATGTTTATCCTTTTGTGTGATGTAAATTAAATGCTGAATGGCGGTTCATGCAAGGAAAGAACATATCAATATTCGCATATTCATTCAAAAACATGAAAATTCTTAATGGAGTACCCTCATTTCTTATTGAATTCCTAAAAAACAATATTTATAATGAATTTTAATAATTTTTTCGGATTTTTTTTAAGCTTTATTCTGACCGATTCACCCGATTTCCGATCCGGATCGCCGATTCGTTGATCCGGATCGGTTTTTTGGGAGCCCGATCCTGGTCACCAATCCGTTTTTTAAACCACTGGTTTAGAGCCTAGGCTATATGCAAACCGCACCCATTTTTTTTATACACATATATTTTGACCAATTTGAAATTCCGGTTAAAAAGGTGGACTTTCAAACCGCCGGATTACATCAAATTTTTTTTTTTTTTTGGAGCTATTCAAAAGTTAGATTTTTAAACTAGAATAAAAATAAAAAATAAAAAATTATCAAATTAATATTCCCCAAAATATTAAAAAAATATACAATAACATCATTTATCTTTTGTGCCAAGAGGTCACAATTAATCTTGGCCCTTAGATGTAAAATTGGGTGGTTGCATTTATTTCATTGACCAAGCACAAATCTCAAAAGAAATTTTCTTGAGCTTTGTGACACACTCAAACTATCAAATTTCAGATCGGATGGTTATAAGCAATTGTGACCTGGTTGTGCCATACGTATATGGTGTCATTGTATACCATCCCAAATGATCGGTAGTACTACAATTTTTTTATTTTGCGTACATGGCACGTGCGCATTCTTTTGTGTCTTTGGACTTCCAAGTAATTGTGCATATATTAATGGCCATTTGGTTCCTTACACACATAGAAATGAATATTAAGTGGGGCATAGAACCGTAAGGCTATGAGATTCAATAAATATCATCCCAACCGTACATCTTCTTCTCTTTTCTCCCTTGCCATTCTTTTAACTGGTAAATATCATCCCAACCGTAAGGCTTTGGTTAATTAGGCCTCCTGAAGGACAAAATTCAGTAGTGAAATACATGTCTCAATCACAAACTCTCCCATGTCCAACCAACAATTTGAAACACCTCTTTTGCATGCTCTAACAACTTAAATTCTGCACTTTCTTCCATTGGATTCAAAAAGTAGGCATAGAATCATTCAGATTTTGTTGACCACAAGGTACAAATCTTCTTCGAGTCATCATCATCATCATCATCCGTATCGTATCCCAACTGTTTGGGTTTGCGTACAGGTCTTCTTTGAGTATATATGGCTAGTTGAAAAGCTTTCTTAATGGGTCTTTTGAAATTAAGGATTTGGGACCATTTCTGAACTTCCTTGGCATGAGGTTGCAGGATCAAGTAATGGATGTTCATTTCATGAAATATATAGTATGTTTATTAAAGTTATTTTAAGGAAATAGCATTCAAGTTTCAAGGCAAAACATAATAAAAACAAAATATCATTCGTGTTGATCAAGAAAAAGTGACTGATTAAAGGATGTCCACTTTTAGGATTGCCAACAATTGTAGGCAAGGCTAATTCTTTGATACGACTCTTAATGTGTCCAAGTTCCAGTTGGTTTTTTTTTTTTGTAACCCAATTTTCTTCGACCAGCATAGTGGATGTTCGATCCATGAAGGACTTAGTGCAATCCGTGTCGGATAAACCATTAGCCAAAAAACAAAGTAATGTTCGAATTAGCAGTAACAGGTTTTGCTTACAAAAGTCCTTGGTAAATCACAATATACTTCAAAAACTCAGCATCATGGAGCCAAGGAGATGGTTGGGTGAGCCTATTGACTAAAATTCTTTTTTCTTTATCAACTTCAATAAATGCATTGTGGATTATTTGAGTATTTCTGTTCTTGATCTTGCAATCTTCTATGCCAAGAAAGTTCTCTGATGGTCCCAAATACTTAATATCCAATATCTCATTCTAACAGCTTTCAATTCAAGCATAGCCTTTTCAATCATATCAATGTCATCCACGTATACAAGACAATCCTGAAACCTTGAAGTCATCGAACGCGGAATGATTGTACACGATACATTATGAATCCAGAGGATGACGTTGCAGAACTTGTTGATCCATGCAAGCAATTGGTTTTGTTGGTTGGACATGGGAACGTTTATGATTGAGATTGAATCCCCCAATTTGTTTGGGAATTGATATGTCCCTTGGGATGCCTCAATGAAAGGGACATCCTTTAATTTGTCACTTTTCTTAATCAACTATAGTGTTATTTTCTTTTTTTATTATTTTTTGCCTTAAAACTTAAATGTTATTTCCTAAAAATTTAGTAAATCTATTGGATATTTCATTAAATGGACATCCATTACTTCATGCAACCTTCATACCACGGATTTCAAAAATGGTCCCAATTCCTCAATGTCAAAAAGTCTCATTAAAAAAGCTTTTCAAAATATCCATATACACTTGAAGAAGACTTGTACGCGGATTCTTAATGGGATAAGGCTCAGACGATGACGATGATGACTCGAAGAAGACTTGTTCCTTGTGGTCAACAAACGCTGAGTGATTCTACTTCTACTTGTTGAATTCAATGGAAGAAGTTGCAGAATTCAACTTGTTGGACCATGCCAAAGAGGTGTCTCAAATTGTTGGTTGGACATGGGATAGCTGGTGATTGAGAATTGTATTTCACAAATGAAATTCGTCCTTTAGGAAGGCCTCTTTAACCATGCATTGTTGTGAAAGTGTTGGGGGAAAAGTTACCACTTTAAAAATGGCAAGGGTGAAAAGAGAAAAAGATGTACGGTTGGGATGATATTATTGTATCCCATTGCCTTGCAGTTCTACGCCACACGTAATATTCATGTCTACGTGTGCAAAGCATTAAATGGCCATGAATATATGCTTAAAAAAAAAAAAAAAAAAGATTGATGTAATTGGACGGTTTAAAAATCCAACTTTCAAATGAATTTTCGAAAATCCAAAATACAAAAAACTAAGGTATTTGGGTGGTCCAAAATTAATGGAATGACCCCTTTAATAATGTTGTACCAAAATCCAAGTCCCCACATACGTGTTCAATTACTCCATTGACATGTTTTGTGACCTGCATACTATTT